>NC_135166.1:8325904-8626404 GCF_050948215.1 Halictus rubicundus
GGCTCACCCTGTATATTCAGAGTAATAGGATAACAAGATGATTTAAATTTGATTTTTGCTGCCATATACGCGACATTGGACCCAGTAATTAAAAGTGTCATGCCGCTTATATGGCGGCATTGGTCCGTTAAGGGTTAATATTTGGTATTTATCCAATGCCTTGCTCTTAGTAAAATAATAAATGGTGAACAGAAAAATTCTTTACGACCGGAAACAAGATGGAAACAAGATTTGAATAGGATTGATTTTATGTTCTTTTGCTTATTAAGTTGCGTATTGATTCAATTTATTTCTATTGCGCATATATTAGAATATGGCGCCACTTTAAATGTTTTCCTCGATCGTACTGCATCTGTTTGTCGACATAGAATTTTGTAGGCGATTAATACTTGCAAAGAAAAATGATTAATGAGGAAAACGTACGCGTCAACGTACTGTTTAGTCTGTTTCAAATTGTCCAATAGTTAACAGTCTTGCTATCGCGTAAGTAAATATAGAGGGATTTACTGTCCAAATAAAATATATCGATTGACGCAGAGAAGATAAGATACTTTCCGCAGAACGAAGCGAATTAGAAGCAGACGTGGAAAATTGTTACTTCTAGATATTACAATTCTACTGATTATTGTTATTTATTCTACACTATTTCTTGCGAAATTTATTATGAATGGACCAGGAGATAGAGATGATTTTTAATTTCACCTGACGCGCTTTAGACGTAAATGCAATAAGACGGGAGTAATTGTGATCGTTAGACTGTGTGGGTCTTTATGTAAAATAAAAATTTTCTAAGATAATTGTAAGGAATAAAAGTTACACGAAAATGTATGTATTTCTTCTTTCAAAAGTTTTAATGAGTCAGTTATAATGTAAAGATATCCCTAAACTCATGTAATGTCATGTTTTGTATTTCACTTGTCCATTTTTTCTTATAAATGCGTAAAATCCGCAGTATAGCGATCATGCTAAAATGAATAAAGAAGAGGTTAGTCGATCCATTTGTCTATTTCTGTACGAGGATTTGTAGTTTGAATAAACAATCGATCCCAGACCTGACTCCGCGAGGTTTGCTAACAGAATTTTAGAGATTATGTACTGCTAGCCGAATTTAATCAGCTAGGGCTGTAGAAAGACGCGAGATCAGTCGCTTACGGGAAACTGTGGTCAGGGATTTATCGTGACAGGAAGGACAGTGTTGCACGTATTAGTGGGATTTAATGAGTAATTAGGTCAGTACAAGCCGGCTCGCTTTAATAAGGTAGCTGGCTAACTGCGTTCACGCTCTATGCTCTGGCAGCCCGATGCGCGATTAATCAACGACCGATGAATTATCTCCAATTCGCCGTGGCTTTCGTTCCATTCGAATTCATAAAAATATCGACGCGTCTTATCGGAGATAGCGAAGACAGAGACGCTTACTTTTGTTAAAATAAATTTCAAAACATCCCAGAAAAATAGCGCTCGAAGCATTAACTTTTAACTGCTCTCATTCATTGTGATCATTCATTCTTCCAAAACTTTAAATTCGTTGAATGAAAGTATACAGGAAAGTTTTACCTGCATTCACGAGTATTTATCTCGTATTAAAATTATTTTATTTAATAATATATTTATGCTATCATACAATGAAGCTCCGCGCTAGCAATTGCATGAAAAATGAAACGAGAGTAGCTGAGGGTGATATTTAAATATTTATAAAGCTGTCAAAAAATATACTATCTCATTCGGGAGATTTTACAGAATCGTTTTTCATGAAGCATAGGAGCATATCCTTTTGTGTCGTTTGGTGAGCATATCCTCGAATACGTTCCCCAATGAAAGTCATAGAATAAAAACAGTCAAACATCTCAGAAACGTTTTACGACAAATACACTCTAGTACTTTTATACTCAGAATACGCCAATTCCATTTAAAAAAACAAAGTTTACTTCTATATCTCCTTTACCCCTCCAATTGCAACAATACCGTGAATATCATATTAAGTACTTTCTTAAACCCTATAACTTTTGTAAGTAACATTTTCTCGCATTATTTGAAATATCCAAAATATTTAAGTGGACAGAACTCGTGAGACACACTGTATACACAGGGTGTCCCGGTATTGTGGAGTTGTGAATGTGACTGTGTTAGAGTGATTGTTTAGAATGAGGATGCGACATCGTTGCGCCAACGTGTTTGGGTCCTGCGTGAAAGGAAGTCTGTCTGGACCAAAGGGGTGAAGGAGTAAGTGTTTAGGGGCGCCAAGCACCTGGCGTACGTGACTGATTGGGTTTTCCGAATGGATGTGAGACTGATAGAGAGAATTAGAGTGCGAGAGAGGAAGAATGAAAGTGGGCCTCAGATAAAAGAAACGAATACGAGGGATGTTATGGCAGAAGAGCGAGAGTCGCGAGCGAGTGCGTTTACGAAGTATCGAGTTATTAAGAGAGAATAAAGGACTTTAGCGTAATCGGTGTTAAATTATTCCACCCGATACGCCACACCTAAGGCGTAGGAGTTTCGTTAAAATATTCCTACAGTATTGATGGTACAACCGTGGAGGGGGTGTTTCTACATAAGAAAATAAATCGAAAGTATGGAATAAAACTTTGTCATCCGAAGCTTCGTTTTCGAGAAAATCGAGTTTGAAAATTCAGAGAATACGCATGTTATTTGGTAGGAACCGTCCAACGCGTCTGATCATGACCAACCCATTCTACTTCATGCATATACTACTAAAGCACGCGAACCCGACGGGTCTTTCACCTCGAATTTATCGAAAACAAAGACTCAAAGGAAAAAAATTCATACGTAGAATCACCCCCTCCACGGTTGTACCGTCAATACCAGGACATCCTGTACATGTATACAGGATGTCCCAAAAATGATGTACTTCCTTAAAAGGGGTTATTCTTGAGGTCATTTGAGGTCACTTTTTCCTTTACAAAAATGCTCTCCGAGGTTTTGTTCAGGAGTTATCAACGAAAAACACGAACGAACGGACGCTACAGTGGACATTGGCGTTGGTATTGTAGGGATGTGAGTGTGACTGATTGTGAGTCAAGATGATTGTTTGGAATAGCTGCTTGAGAGGAATGATGTATGTTTGTGAGTGCGACTGTGTAATGCGAGATGCACGTGCGCGTGAGCGCTTCGCTTCTCTACGCGAGACGCCGATCCGCGTCTATGTCGCTCGATTGGCGATAGCGTTTTGCTTTTCGGCGGAACGCTTTCGTTCTTCGTAACGGAACAGCGTCAGTAGAGCGAGAGCCACGAGCGAGTGAGTTGATATATTGAAGATTGTCGTTTGAGAGTCGAGTTGTCGAAGTAAAATAAAGTATTTTAGTGAAATCGGTGTCCAAACATTTCACCCGATACCTCACACCCGAGACAGAAGAGTTTAACATATTCCTACAGTATTGGCTGAACCGGAATTCGTCTGCTATAGCCGTGCACTGATTGGTCCGTGTTTTTCCTTGATAACTAGGGGTGTGCGAGAACCTGATGGTCAGGGCGAGTCGGGAAAAGGTCGACTCGGGTCGAGTCGGGTCGAGTCGGGTTCCCGAAAATTTCGAGATTCCCCTAGGAAATCGGGTTTCCCGAAAATTTCGAGAAGATAACATATGACACTCTTGAAAATAATTCGTGATGGACAGCATTCTTTCAATTTACAATAAATAATTCCATATATTCCGAATTGTATTAATTTATAATAATTAATTAAATAAGTAAAAAGTAAAATAACATAATTTGCCGAAAACACCTACAATAAAAAAATCCAAAATCATGAATGTATTCATATTAAAACGAATATAAATGGTTAGTGGGTCCTCGGAATTTTCGGAATTCACGATTCTTTAGGGAATCCCGATTATTCCGAGAATCCCGACTTTTTCGGGAATCCCGACACTTTCGAGAATCTCGACATTTTCGGGTACCCGTCCCGAACCCCGAAAAATTTTGTGTTCCCGACCCGACCCGATATTTCGGGTTCTCGCACACCCTTATTGATAACTCCCTAACAAAGCCGCAGAGGGCATTTTCGCGAAGGAAAAAGTTACTCCAAATGACCTCGGGAATCCCCTTACAAGCAAGTACATTTTTGGGACACTCTGCATAGAACATGCGAAATGTATGTCTTGAGAACATCCAGAAGACTTAAGAAATGGATAAGTCTTTTGTTGGATATGTTCTTTAATAGTACGTTATTCAGCAAACTACACTTTATTCCGTATATACTTTATTAGTATTATAAAGGTGTTGGTATAAATAACGGCACAATGTTTCCGCGTATCGAGTGTTCAATCCTTATGTAAATAGTGTAAGTGAAAGCTATTTCAAAAGTTGCGACCTGCACAGGCTAGCTGCTTCTACCAGACTGACTAACCGACTACGGTCTCGACTTTATGACCCCGCCTGAGTTCTTCTGTCCTTGGTAGAACCGCCCCTTACGCCTAAATCCTTATGCCTAAGACGCTATGGTATCGTTGAATTTCAACATCTTTCAAACGCCCTCGGAATGTCCGAAATGGACGTGGACGCTCGGACGTAACCTGTACATGAAACGCGCGGACGCCCTATGGCTGTACGGTGCTATTCGGGATTATTCCATTTAGGGGACGCGATATCAGCGTTAATCTGTCCCGGTATGCGCGGAGATTGCCACGAAAATTTAAGCGGTGCGTGGTCCCACGGCATTTTATTAAACAGAGGGTCCGAGTATGTAACCCAGATACGCGTGTTCGCGTGTGCAGCCGTGACGCAGGCAGCGTGCAGTATGCGCCCGTTTGCGCCTTTAATGGGCGGCGTGGATTTGCCAAATGACGGTCGCTCGAATTCCCGGTTGTCCGTGGAAATTTATCTAATTACCGAGGCAGAACCGTGCCGGGAGATCGATGATAATCGGGGAATCTGTCAGGCAATTTTAACTCGGATTGCGACCGGTGATTCCGAAAAATTCGCAACGACAGTGACAGATGGCCGCCGCGATGCATACAGTTGCGAATAATGCGCGGAATAAAAGCCAGACGATTCGGAAGAGATACAAGTATTTGGAGCCGCGTAGGAAATGAGCAATAGGGAGGGGGCTTCATTTGGATTTGGTAGTCCTGTTCTATCTCAAAGTATTTGGCGGTACCGCGTTAAACTTTTACGGAATTTTAGAAGAAGATTCTAGTGTACCATTTGAGGGTTCAAGATTTCTACGATTGAATTGTCGATCATACGGGAGTTGTTCTTAATTTTATATAGAGTATAAGTATGGCATTGTTCCTCCTCGAGTTTACCCGCGCGGTTCACGATCCTCCACTTCGATGAATGCTTGACTTTCGTGTTTGAATGGTTGCGGGACGGAGGCTCAGTTGGTATACTTCCTGTCGGCTAATCCGGAGCTACATGCAGCCCAGACTACCGGTGTGCTACATAAAATGGGTTTCGAACTATTGTACATACATAGTACATAGTACATATATAGTGCGATACAACAATCCCGCGTGTTCTGGACCGATATCAATTAATAACTGCGGGCATCGTTCTTCTAGGTAATCCAGAAAATTCTTGAAAAGAAGTAAACTATTCTGGATTTATTCAAGGAAGGAAGTTATCTTTTATAGACGTAGAAGACCTAAAATTATAGCTGCAGGAAGATTTAAATAACCTTGTTCAAAGTTTTCTAACACTTTGGGAACATTATATGAAACTTAACAAAAGATATTTAGACTGCATAAATTTATTTAAAATAAAACGTTCTATAGCAGATACTAAAACAGCGATTTACTTTCGAGCAATCCAATAATTTTTAGTGGTCCCTCAAAAGGGACCATCAAGTGCAAATGGTTGAATTTTTCAAAAGTTGATTAACCCTTTGCGGAGGTATGTCGTCTCTCTAAATGATTAAGTTCGCTAATTATTTTATTGAGAACAAAGTAATAAACATTTACAGAATATGTTACTCGCCTATTCGCATTTCTCGATTTCATCCTTACGTGTGTTGGACTTCGCTTTGTTTCGATTTTATCGGTCCGAGCTTTGTCACGGAACGAAGATAAGAACAAAGAGGATACGTAACGCCTCTTCTTCTATTATTCAAGTTCACGCAAACTTTTGATATTCAAATCTGTACGTGTCTACGCGTACTTTGAAGCGGTTGTACAAAGAATGCACAATTGTCGTGTAACAATTAAAAAACAATCAACTAGCCGTCAAAGGACTTGAAGAAACGTGAAAATTATGTCTGCCAGATTGACACGCCAAGATCCTTTTTGTAACAAATGTCGCCACATTTTTTTGTCGCAAGTTTTGTCGCTTCATTTCATGTTGACAAAATAAAAGTCAAAGTTTCAGATCAGTTCTTCTACGCATAGCAGATTAACATCATCCTTTACATGAAAAATTTGTGTATAATTAACAGAAGGGACGAGGGTTAAGGATACTTTTTATTTTTCCTCATAATTCTCATATAGGGTGACCTCTCCAATGAATGGACACTTAACCCCTTGCACTACGATTTATTTTATGGTTTCAGTGACTGGAACCTTTTTGTAATTCGTAATTTCCTAAAAAAAAAAAGGAGAAAATTTATATCTATTATATGCCTATATGTTCTTCAATAACTGTACATAAACAACGCCAAAATAGAATTTTATTTAAATGAAATTAATGACATACATATTTATTAGACTCTGTTCAGAATCTTCATCACGAGTATGACTCGATATTGTAGGTCAATGGGTTAAGCTGCATGTCTACTGAAATTAGCATACGCAAATCGTTATTTCATTTTCCGAGTGCTATTGCTACAAAAAGGTTTTTATTAAGTTCTTACTTTCCGGAACACGATTCTGACAATATTTGATAGTTGTAGCTTGTATTTAACCCTTAGCACTCGATTGGTGACTGTAAGGTGCCACCAAAAATTGCTGTATCATTATTCAAAATATTGTTTACATTATTAAATTGGTTTGTATTTAATAAATTACTAAACATTTCAGTATTGTACGAGTAAATTGCACCATTTTCGTATGTACACATATAACATGAAAAGAAATATATAGAAGGGAAATATTCTAGGTCGGAAGAAATGAGGTTTGGAGTTAAAACGGCTTCGAGTGCAAAGGGTTAAAATCTGACATTGGATTCAATGAAAAATGGGCTAAATGAATGAACATCAATTTCTAACGAATAAGCAAAGGTACCCCAGCAAATAATAATTATTCCAACAAACTTATCGTAGGACCATTGAACCACTTCAAAATACAACAATACTTACCTTGAATACGTGTGGGATGTCGTTCGAACAACTGGTAAATAAATTAATGTAGCGGGGAATAGGTTATAAAAAAAATTAGATCTCTTTAGCGAGACATCTGTGAACTTGCAATAAAATTACTGCATGAATTCTCATAAATGTGGCTTTTAAAAGTTTTACGAACTAGAAACAAATCGAGCAGTATTGTTGACATTTCTACAAAGGTGTGGCGTGTTAGCTAGCTTTACCTACTGAAACCTCAAAGAACGCGATTAGAATCGCAGATTAGGAGTAAACGCTCGCGGTTCCTGGAGTTCACGGCGCGAAATCGAAAAAAAGTCGGATAGCAGGCGCGGCACGATAAAGCACGTGCATCAAAGTTAAATTATCGCGCCAACGGTGACGCGAGCGCAACATGGCAGTGATAGCCAGTCGTCCGTGGCACTGGCGCGAGTAGTCGTCGGCAGCGCGAGTTGCCGTCCGAGAAGTTGTCGAACACATCCTTTCGACGAAAGAGGATCCGTGGATCTGGCGCATCGCTCGTTTCCTTGTTTCTCTGGTGGCCAGTCGCGTCCCGCGTTTCCCTGTGCGCGATCCACGCGGGCCATCGATCATTCGGTGCGCTCGATCGGCCATAAAATCGGGACGCCAACACACCTGGTGCTTGTTACGCGTCCGTAATTGCTGTTGCACTGTGCACGGATCCGCGTCACCTTGAAACACGCGAGGCTGCGGCGGCTACGCGCGCGAAAACAAACGCCGCCGAGGCCCCGGAAAACGATCGAACGATCTTTCCGTCGATCGCCGACCTATCCATCCCGGTTAGTGATCGCCAATCAGAGTACACGTGGCTAGGTAATCGATCGACAATCTTGTGCTCGCGATAACGTGCCACTCGAGCCGCACGTGCCCACCGGTGAGCATTTCGCAGAACGCTTCACGATCTTGGAATCGGCAGCCTCTGGGTTCAACGGTTTTCGACAGAGATCTAAGTCCACAGTTGTCTTTTGTATTTAGGAAGCATACACGTTCACTGCGAATCACAGTCCTAAAAACGTCTCGGAACTTTAAAGTAATTTAGTTAAGAACATTGAAACTATGAAGTTAAAATTTCTACACCTGGTCAAGAATGGTGTCCCTCTTATACGGCCCACTTTGCGCCATCGCATCGTATCACAAACACAGTCGAATCCTACGCTTAACACTAGGTTTACAGAGCACTAAAAATTACTATTTTACATTACTTTATAAAAATAACATGAATGTATCTATCAAAGTTTGTAGCCAGTTTTTTAATAATATATACCCAAAGAAATCAATTTGTTAAATAATTGCTCATGGATGCATTTTTACAATCTCAATATTCGCAATCTAAAAATATTAGAATCCGTCATTTTGACGGGTCCCGTAAATCTAGTGTTAAAAAAGCGATGGTTAATTCATTTCCCTCTGTCCCTGATGATTATTTCCACCTATGGTAAACAGATGTTACGAATATTTTATGTTTGATCATTACTGGCCAAAACTCAAGATTTCGTTGAAACTTTCGAAAAGATGGTAATCAAGTGCTTTGAGGTCACTGATAACGAATCCGACACCAAAAATTCGAAATTCAAATTGGCGGATTCAGTACTATGCACATATGTTCTGGAAACTCGCTTTTCGTGATCAAAATTAAAGAGACACACATATAAATCTTTTTCAACGCAATATATTTTGTTATTCAGTGTACCTAATATAAGTAATATGTATATATTATTATATTATTCATTTTATAATGATAATTATATTTAATTACATATAATTATATTATTTACTTTATAAAGCCACTTTTCAATAGCCTACGTAACTGTTTCTACTTCTTAATTGTCGTATAAACTACAAGGTGGCAGGAGGTGACTTAAAATTTATATGCTCTTTTTCGCAATTGTTTAAACTTTCATGTAAAACAAGCCTGATGCTCACCACTCGAAATCATCTTTTTAAATTCTTCTCAAAGTTTAAATTGTTAGTAATATTGCAGCTATTGTACACGGATTAAATAATGCTTAAAAACTAATTAAATACTGAAAGCACGCCTATTAATAGACGCCTACGTTATATCATGTTCTATAATGAGTTCTTAGATAATTAGCTTCACTTTGAATCTCAGAATTTTGTATTCAAAACGTTACCCTCGATCACACAATTAGCTGAGATGAATAATATTTTGGATTTTGAAGGATTGAAGTGTATTGTTACTGTATAGCAAAAGAGTTTTCCAAATTCTTGAACTTCGAAAACTGACTTTTGGCCAGTAAAATAGCGTTTTCAGACCACTGTGGCATTCTTGGTAATAAGTTTAAAGGATCGTGATGGCTTAGATTACAGATTCAAATTATTATACAGGGTGGACCACGAATCGTATCTCCTAAAATATGGGTATAAAAAGATTGTAGATCTACATATCAAAAACTGAAGGTGACCGCGATAACTTTGGAAAACAGAGCTAACAACTGATACAATCATTTTAAAGCTCTGCTTGAACCTTATTATATTAGCTAAAAGTATTTCCGATCGAACCGGTAGTAGCAGGATAATCTGAGTTGATCACGCTCCCGTGAATCACCTTGCATAAAGATTTCCTCGTCGCCTGCTTAAAATTGGCAGTGTCTCCTCGTTTACCTTGTTTAATGAATCTCAGTAGAGACTATATAAGCCCCGTACCAAACCCGAAAACTCCAGTTGTGAGAAAAACTCCCGCGAGTGAAAGTGCTCATTTTAGTATTTTGGTATCTGTCCGTTGACCAATTTGAAAATAGGAATTTCTTCAATTTGTCAAATTGATCTCCTCTTTTACTTGTGTACTTTTTTACTTTCGTATATTACCCCCTTTGTATGTATCGATACCATAGTGGAAAATTGGAGCTCGTTGCGTACAGAAAAACGTGGCTTGATATCGATATTTGTTCTAGAAAAATGTACGGTAAACAGATATTAAATAATATTTCTCATTTTCATTGGCCATGGTGCCCGGCGTTGATAAAATTCGATAGCTTCAGATAACGGTGAAAACTAACCGGTAACATTACGCGTGAGGAAGGAGCTCGGTGGATCCATCTTAAACATCGTTAATAGTTGGACTAATAAATCGAAAATGACATAGAAATTCGTTTAGACACTGCAATTCATAGAATTACGCCAATGAAGCCTCTATTAAAGGATTCGTCACGCTGAAAACAGAATAGAAACTTTATGATCCTGTTAACCTATCACCGTTTAGATTACAAGTCAATTGAAAGCGAAACAATTGGAGATAAGTAGGAAGAATTTCGTCGTGAACACTGTGTACGGTAACCTCAAACAAATATTACGACGAAGCTCAAAACACATACATCATAACGTTCAAAATATACATATATATTAATATATATAAATATATATAATAATAGTATATATTAATATATATAAATATATATAATAATAGTATATATTTATATATATAATATATTAAAAAAATAAATATATATAACTTTAATGAGATAGTTTTATAATTATTATGAGCAGTAAGAAAGTTATAATTATTGGGAGCAACGCGATTTTTTTTATGAGTAAAGTAAATACCCGTGTAATTCGTGTCATCAATTTTCTTCGCAAGAATGTGAATTTACTAGGAATTTTTTCCCCCAAAACGGCTACCTCTGCGGTTGCAGCAACCAGACAAAATAGATGGCAGCGTTAACTTGTTACTGAAGTGGCGAAACTGCGCCGCCGTCGAACGATTGTCGGTACCGATATCGAAGCCTCGCTATCAGTCCGCGCAGACTGAGAATAATATTTTCGTTTCACACGAGGCACGTTTCGTTTTCTGCAACGTTGTACGCGGAGGTAACACTAGAAGCAAGAAGCCAGCCTCGAGTCAGCTTATGATAGGCGTCGCCCCAATGTGTCGCCGTTACCGTTGAATTTTAAGCAGGGATTAAAGACGTTGGCTTTATTAACCGCAATGAATATTCATCGAGATATTGGGACGATTCTATTACTGCCGCGTGGCTGTTACACAATTTCGTGTTCCTGAAACGTCCATGGAGCCCATTCGCGGAAACTGTTACCAAAATCGACCGTGTTACCGTTTCTCGAACTGTATCCTGAATGTTTAAACAGCCCTGTCTCTTCTTAGATATGCAACTCTGTTAATCGTTATTTTGTTTTAACGTGTTCCCTAGCAACGTTTATCTCTGCGGCAGTCTTCGTTCTATCACGTTCAACGTGTTCTTCTTATAAAATATGGAATTATACAATCATTACACGATATCCGTGCTATAATTTTAAATAAAGACAGGTGTAAAATCAATTAGATGTTCTGTACGTCAAACCTACGTGGCGAACACGTTAGTATATCTTTAATCAGCAGGGTTGTTAACCCTTTCGGATCCCTTGTCGAGGTACACTGTATTTTGAGTTATATTTATTTCACTGACACATGCTATCAATTCTTCTTTAATATCACAATTGCATTTCTTGCAAGGATAATCTTGCTACGGGCGAATTAGAAAAGAGAAGAGACGCTTAGCAGAGGCTTAAAAGACCATGATTCTCACTCACTCACTCACGAATACTGTTCTTTCTTATTTTTATTTTCTTCTTTCGTATAATCGTTTCAAGAATTCGCAACAGAGATGAATTATCTTCGACAAAGGAGTAATTGTTTCGCTCTCTTATTTCGATGTCGAAGCTTCCTTCGGAGTTTCAACTGTTTTGTTTTCGTTGTTATAGGTCTTTAAAGCCTTGTGATTTATGGGCACATTAATTTATCTATGTTCCTAGAAGTTTGCTCACGCAATCGATGCTCACGAAGCATCCTAAGAGCGACTCAATTCCGAACAGGGCCTCGAGGCTGACCCACGCGAATCACAGGCACTGTACCCATCGAAAAGTTATTGTTATTCTGCCATTCCTTCTTGCAGCGTCCACATATGTTCGCTCTACGGAGTAATTGTACATCAGTTTCAATTTTCCACTTCTCAAAATCCAGTTACTATCGTCTGTTTTTTTTTCCTAATGATAATCTACGTCCTACTTATTCTCTCTCAAAAATGCTGAGTATGTGACATACTGTAGACATGCTATGACACAGGTTCATTTCAGAATTTTTATTTAAGCTTTTAATACATTCAATTTTCCGTCGATCTTTCCTAGTACCTGTAAACAATGACGGAGGACGAAATTCAAGTAGACACTGGGCGCTAATGATTCGAACTACTGGAGCTTTTCGAGTCTCACTCGGTGTCAGAAAATAAAAGATTGCAAATTTTTCTAATTTTTTTCGGTTTATTTTTTCGACACGAAATTGTTGAAGTGGAAGTCAAGCAAATCTAGCATAAAGGTGAAAGGACCAAGCACAGTGGTTTGAGAAAAAAAAGAAGAAATTTATTTGAGGAGGGGATACGGTCAGCGATCGAATTACCAAATCCGGTTTTCTTTGTTCTCAGACAGGATTTCGAATGCGTTTCTCATCTCTTAACGACCCGATAACGGCCTTAAAGACCTTCTGCCAGAATCAATTCATTTTTCGTGAAACTGGCCAAATAAATCTGCTTATAATTCTTGAGCCGTGACGAACAAGTTGGTTGTTCAAAACTCTTAATTATCGACAACCAAAGGAGCATATCAAGGTGTGAATATAATAAACAAACCGGTTTCCGATCTCAACTGAGGAGGTTGTTTTCACCCTTTCAAGATGAATATTGGCAATTAATAAAATAAGTATCGAATAGTTCTACGTAAACTTCATCTCTGCACAGTTTCATATAAATTGCGATGTCCCTTTTGTAGCAAATAAACGTTGTCTGCATTATTTGCAGCAAACAGGAGCTAAATACAATTTTCTTTCCTTTCAATTTTAATAAATTGCAACTAATATGTTCTTAGATTCTCTCAATTATTTTACTGTTTCAAATTTCACCTACTAAATTTTGTCATAAGGTAATTGTCATACACCATATTTTTAAAAAATTGTTAATTTTAGAATATTACAACAAATTTTATAGAAGGGTAGAGAGGTTTTTCACAATGTCAGCAAGATGGGGAGGGCGAGTTTGTAAAGGAATTTTGGACAGCTTTCGACCGGAAACCGGTCGGACCGATATAAAATCAGTTCGCAGAAACGGGTTCGCGAGCCGGTCAGGGAATGATCGGTATCAAAAACGAAGCCGCTTAACAAACGACTCAGTAGTCATGACGCTTCGGGGGAGTGAGTCCTGCAACTCGCTTTCTGATCGACTTCATCAGAGCGATGGGTCCGATAAAACGATCAAAATACTGTCCGTGTAAAATGATTGACAAATTGTAACCTTCGAGGCTGCCCGGGATTTCATAATCGAGTTAGCGGTCCTGAAGACGCAGGATGAGGTCATCGTTTGTGAAACACGCTCGGCTGCCCGAATAATTCGTGCCGGTTCCCTGGTAAACCGGCTAGCTACGAGCGGCAAGAATCATTTGGGCAGCGTTAACCTTAGCTGCGTCGATTGTTTCGAGTGAACGTGCCAAATCGACGTAGGAGCGTAGAATCACGTTTACACGCATGATCAGTCACCACTTGCTGCTAATTACTTCACGTTCTGAATTAAATAAGCCGGTTAGCAATTGAAAGCAATGCGGCCCGAGACACGGGCTGTTAATTTCGGTTAATTATACGGTCGTTCGGGGACTGTACTGGTTTTTCACCGTTTACAGTCACGTGACAAAGTTTATTTATAGCCGATTCCGAAATCGTGATTATCCTTTTTACAACGAACGATGTCGAGTTTTATCAGTTAATTCGCAATACTTCTGTCACGCCGACGATTATTAATGTTTCAAATTATTATGAAATGAGAAATATGTGCTCTTCAGTTTTGTCGTGTCAAGCAGGACGCAATAAAGTTCGCAAACAATTGTACAGAGTGGAGAACTACATTTATTTGTTCAGTACCGGCTGTAGGACACGTGTGCGAAGTTTGTTGAACATTGCGCGGAACGTTCTCTATCTGGGGCATACAATTGTTGTTCGCGTTAGAAACCATTAAAAGTTCCCGCAATTAAAAATCGTCGTCGAGAGGCACTCGAGATATTCAGTAAACATTTCAATTGAACATCAATTTCCGATGACGTGCCGCGAATTCCATCTCCGTTGATAGACATTATTTGCGTGATCGAGAACAGTTTGCGCGCCAGTATCAGTCGTTGATCCTCGGCAAAGAGTGCTCGCGCGAGTGTCGATCGGACAATGGCGACCGATTGCACTAACCGGCAGGATTCGCCGTGGGAATTCCTGGATTACGAGCCGAGCAACGTCTACATCGTCGAGAAGAATGTCTGTGACTATGTCGTGTACTATGTGGTCGACGACAGTTCGATCGGTTCCCTGGACAATTTTCGACTATTTTCGAGTTCGACTGCAGGTATTGCTACATTTAAACAATTGGTTTTGGAAATTTCGATTTAAATCTTTGCAATTTACAGCAAAGCCTTTATACTACTTCACTGAACAATTCCTTTGCTTAAAGAAGACCATTAAATGATCACTGAATTAGGAATCATGCTGGTTTTGCGTCTTGTTTCAAGTTTAACCCTTTCGGTACGAGCGCCGGATATATCCGGCATCCATGTGACAGCCTGTATGCACGAGCACCATCTATAGTGGCGATTTTGTATAAATATCTTTTAATATTAAAACTTTAAACTACAGTTGTTCGAAGAAACATTGTTTTATTCAGCACAGTTCTTATTTAACGCTAAGGAAAATCTTTATACAAAAGAGGACTGACAACGCGCTGTGTACAGTAGCTACTCTATTGGCTGAAGCGGTCGCACCGGTATCACAGTGTCGCGAATGGCCATTCTAGGTGGAAAAAAATCATAGATCGTTTCACGCTTCTTCAAACCGATTGAAATTTTGTGTTAGGTCATGAAATGAGATTCACCATATGTAGAACCTTTAAAAATAATATTTATATTGAAAAATATTATGTAAACTATAGAAACAAATATAAAAATAAATAAAAAATATGATATTAAATAAGTATAACAATAATATCTAAATACAACTATATAAAATAATTATTCGCTAATATCGCTGTCGCTATCAACTAAGTTACTTATGGGATTAGACGGAAGTTCTTGTTAAAAGTAGATCTAATACACCTTTCTGTAGCGAATTTGTATTTTTTGCGGTATCGCCCTATAATACTTTATGATGGGATCAGAAGTAATTAACAGCATTGCTATTAAGTCGTAGTTTGTAGATACACGCGAATTCTTCCTTGTGTGGCCAATCCTAAACCTTCTTACGTCTTTGTTGCGAGCTTCTTGAGCCTCTTCAGACGTCATGTCAATTGGCAATAGACATGATTTACTTATTTCTACACTATGAAATAGTAATGTATGCGCTGTAACGGGCATATAAAGCCAAGGATATAAATTTAAATATAAATCTTTTGTTTCGCGAACAAACTTCTCGAAATTTAGAAAATTAATGTTGTGACCTGAAGAAAGAGCAGATAAGATATTAAAAAATCGTTCAAGAAGTTCCTTAATACCTGCTATTTTCGAGGTTTTTGTAAAGTTTTTGAAGAAACGTCTAGCCGTGTTACCATTATTTGTGGAGCCACTTCCTCCTGCTTTCCTAGAATGCTCATTCGGTCCACCGTACGGTGTTACAAAGATTTAAAAAAATTGTGACAGGCAGGTTAGCAGATATTTGCAGCTGATTTTTTCTACATAGTTTGAACTTAATGCAATAAAAATTTCAAGATGTGATCTTTCGAGACCTTTTAGTTCTGCTCTATTAAAATCAGCTAACCGGCATAGAAAACTGGTACTTAAAAAATCACTAAAAATTATTGTAAAGAACTTTTTTAAGGAACTTTGTGAACATTAATGTAGATATTTACTTATGTTAATATAGAATATCGTGTATAGAAGCTTAAGGATTCATAATTATTGCTGTGACACAATTTTCTTTAGAACAAATATAAACGTACGATTTCGGCGTATTACGGTTCGGAGTTTTCACGTATTGATTTCGATACTTATATCGCTATTAAATGAATTATTCTGGGTACAATTAGGCTCAGTAAACATTCCGAAAGAAGGAATTTCTGACATGACTTTTTTCCACCTAAAATGGCCATTCGCGACACTGTGGCGGTAGGGATAGGCGGACCGAGCGAGGGACTCCCCTTGTTCCTGTTCCATCCCCCGAGGCTTTTTGTGAAGCATGGACAGTACAATTTTTTTGTGCGGTAGATATCTTTCTCAGAACGCTGTGCAAAAAACCGTGCCAAAAAAGTAATGAAAACTATATCAGTTCCGAAATATGTACAGTAAATTGACGATATTTAACGCCTTAATAAGGCTTGTCTCTGATCGATAGGTGGAACGCATTAATGAGCGCAGATATTTACAAATTGGATGTGCATTTATTCATTCGAAAGCTAGAGTAAATAACAATGAGCATAAATCACTTCCTGATGAAGATTACCGTTCGAGTTCGGCCTTAGGGGTCGTCGGCACGGTCAGCGAAATAGAATTGCCTGGCGCGGCGTTGCAGCGCGTTGCGACTTTCGAAATATTGTGGAAATGGCGGGAAACGATTTGTGCGATTAGCGACGCGAGCGCAACGTAACGGCAAACAAATCGAAAGCACATGACGACACGGTAGAGGAGAGCAGTCATTCCGTGAACGAACGCAAATGCATTTAATTGTCGCCAATTTAAAATCCTCGATCGCAACACGTGCTCAGGAGTCGAGGAAGGAATCGAGCGAGCGAACGAAGCGAACGCGCGCGCACTCTGCTCGAGAAAATCGCCGGACCGTTTCTACACCGCACCGCCTCGATATTAATTGCAACGATGTAGCAGTTCGAGCGAACCTCGAACAATGAAATCAATTGCTACAGCTGTATTGATTTTCTCGGATTAATTCGAGAGTTCGAACTCCGGTTGATCGGGAATTGTGTGTCGAAGCGGAACGCTCGACGCAGTCAATAGTGAATTACACGCCCGAGGAAAATGGCGTCTCAACTTCACGTGCGTCGTTGTACCCTCGCTGCGAGTTATAAACGGGACCTTGCGGGGGACAGTCGCTGAAAGAGGTTTTCTCGCTCGGCCGTTGACGATTATGGTTTATTTTTTGAAAAAATACACTCGACAGTTGCGATAACTGTCTACTACGATCACGGAACCTTGCTAGATAAAGTAGCCGAATTTTAATAAAAATTTTATAGGCTCGGGTGAAATATCTTATTTTCGTGTATTTATTTGATTTTATAAATATACAATTATGTATGTTTAACACGAACGTGGAACATTGAAATGAATAGTTTCCTCATGATACATGTTACGAAATGTTCGAATATTATTTTTGCAAGTATGAATTTGCATTCCTCAAGATTAGCCGGCAAATGCAAATTCGTGCTCGTTGCTTAGCCATAATGAACGGTTCCTCGTCGTGTTCGCAAGATACCGCGAAAAAATACGATTAACGCGCATTGTTAACGCGCTGACTACGTACAAACTGAAAATAAGTTGTTTTAACAGAGCCGACTTTCTCCGCGGCGGCTGAAAGGTTAGTATGATTCATGGATGCGGTGCTTGCCATTTTCATTAGGCAAACTAAGACCTTGAAGAATGCAGTTTGCACGAACTCTGCGGTCGTCTTATCCGCAGTTAGAGAAACCGTGGTTCGGGAGATGAAAGTTCCTTTTTTAGAAGGCTCTACGAGAAGCTGAAAGGATCCTTCATATGAGAACTATTTTAATATTCGCCTGGAGTTAATATTCAATTACTTAATGACAGAAAAACCCCGAGGCAGGTTCTAATCGAATTCTCGAAAATTTAAGTTTCTCTTCCGGAACGCACTGAGAAACGTGTCTTGTACTTTTACATATGAAAAAATCGATTTCGGTTCAGTGAAGCTATCAAAGAAAGTGTTACAAATAAATGGTCATGTCCGTAAGTAAGGTTCGATGCAGCGAAATTGTCCAAGATCGTTAACATTGAGGAACAGACCTGGAGGAAATTGACAGTGACGAAATTCAAATTCGCGGCGAAAAAGTTACCCGACAGAGAACGCAAGATAAACGCCGCGGGCAATTAAACTAATCACGAGACGCAACGTTTCCGTTTGTATTCCTCGCGGAGAAAACATTCGGTCGCGTAACAAAACCAACAGGAAGAGGAGTCAATTCAGAGGTTTGTTCGTCACGAGGCGATGGCCTTCGACTATTCGGAAGACTCCTTCGATTTCAAGCTGTCTTCGTCTCCGACAATTGCGCAATTTCTACAATAACAATATAAACGCTTTAAAGGCCGCACATTTTATTACGGAACGTATCGTTAGCCTCTGAATCCTAGAGCATTTCACATACTTGTGCCGTGTAATACTCGGCAAATCAAGAATTGCTACAATGATATTTCTCACAATTTTGCCTTTGCACATTTCACAACTCCTCATAGAGGAAATAATTTTGTTACCTTCGAAACATTGTCTTTCAAAGTTGAATAGTACGGAAACTTTCATAGTCTATTTGCAACAGGTATACCTGCAGTGTTTTATAGAAACTTTCCTATTGCTCCTGCAGAACCAAACGTACAGGGTGTAAAGAAATGTTTGGTCTTGGCTGCCATAGGCGTATTGTACATATACGGATCGATGAGGATCCGTAAAAACGAGTTACCGCAAAATTGTCCTTGACCTTGAATGTCAAGGACAAATTTCTCTTTATTGCATTGTATTCTACGCGTCATGTCAATAAAAAAAAATTTGTCTGTGAAATTCAAGGTCAAGGACAATTTTGCGGCAACTATTCTTTACGGATTTTTATCGATCCGAAGTTGTAGAACACGCCTATGGCAGCCAAGACCAAACATTTCTTTACACCCTGTACATTTCGCTTCGAATTCAACGAATCGGTGAAACTGATGATTTACAATTCTTCTTGCAGATTCGGACAGCGAAAGCAAAGATGGCTCGACAACTCAAGAGAAGAAACATGGCCGCATCTCACAGCCTATCAGCACCATCGCCTACTCGGTGAGTAGCGAATTCGACGCACCACGTATGTAGAATTTCAGGGAAAAATCGAACCTGCGACCTCACTGATTGTAGCTGATCAGATAACGCGCACACCCACGAAACCCTTCGACTTTTTCTAATCTCCATACGTATTTGGTCTAGGGCAGTGATGAGCACGGTAGGGGCCCCTCAAACGCCTGCTTCTCTTTCATGCAGCGCGCACCTTGGTCGCTAGTGTCTCGCGTCTCCGTTGCCCTACGGCAGGCCTAGGAAACTTGCGACTCCCGAGCCACAGACGACTCCCCCACCCCCCTCTCTCTCTCTCTCTCAGTGTCGCCAGGAGAGTCCAAAACTGGACTCTTTCCTTTCCTCCTTTTCCCCTTTCACTATCCCATTCCACCACCATGAGCATACTCCAACGTCCCCCACTAAGACCGTAGACTAGTCACGTGACGAGCCACGTGGTGCCGCGCGCGATTGAGGCGACGCTTGGCGGTGACGGTGGCGTTTAGAATTGCACTATCGTCTAGGTACGATACGCGGCAATAACCTAAAACTTGCGACATGTCATGTCATTGTTGCGTCCCTATCGCGCACGCGCATCGTGTCATATATTACTCTGGTCATCAGAGAGGGGGTACGTTGTATTCCCCTCGATTTTCTCGATCTGGCGACACTGCTCTCTCTACTCCTGGTTCCTCCCCACCAAATTCCTGTGGAATGTAGATGTACACGCATGTACTCGTAGTAACGCGATCGCGCGAAGAAACACGCGGTTAGGGCAATATGAAACAGTTGATAGTAGGGGAGCCGGTACATTGGTAGTGGAAGTCGTGAAGCGGGGAAAAAGTTGTCTGGGCCTGCCCTACCGTAACGGCGCTTATTGGAAGGGGACAGTGGGCGCTATGGTGGGGACGTTTTTGTCTCAATTGAGACAAAAATACACATCCTTGATCTAGGGCGTCGTGATCCCACACAACAATAAGAAGCTCCCTCGAGCTAGCAATAGCCTAACGCGACTGTACTCGTGCTTGCACCGTGTCAAACAGTGATCAATAATCGCGAAGATAATTGGGTGTCAAGGAGAACGAGCGTAATCGCTGTTCCAACACGTAAATGTTTGTAAGAAATTTATTCGTCGATGATATGCAAATTGCTACCTATGATCTGTTGCATAAAATAACTCGGCAAAATGTTACTCGCGGAAAAACGGTTTCTGTCCCATTCCCTTCGCGTTTGAATCGGTACGAACTGTAAGACGGAATTGAACTCGACTTGAGGCCAATATTTGAGTATGAAGTTTGCGTTTGAAAATAAATTTCAGTTTATGCACTACCAAACCAAAAATTGTGAAGCTATCACAAAAGATGTCTCCGTATCAATTGCACGGAACCAGAGTGGCACTCTAAAAATTTGTCGAGTAAGTGGTTATAGAAAATTCATTTGAATTTGACAAATGGCGGGACTAGCATGATAAACTGCTCCGAGAGCAGCAATCTCTGTGAAGTGCAAGCAAAGTTCAACCGCGTACGTTCAAAGAAAGTGACGGAACTTATATTCATCGATCTTGGAGCGAGGGACCGTGACGCCTTGATGGGATCCGATGCTCCGTCGATCGCAGTTTCGAAACTCGCCCAAAAGAGATTTATCGCGCGAACGACGACGCCGGGAACCGTGCTACGCGGACTCCGGAAAAATGAGTTTGCCGAGCGAAACTGACGCGTCCATGAGTGTCTTGTTAACAACCGCATACCGCGTGCAACGAACGAGCTTGTAACGGTGGAAGACGTACCACGAATGATTCATCATTGTCACAGAGACACTCGATCCCGAGGCCCGTTCGCGTCGAGCGGCACCAAGCGATACTTGTTCTTCATTAATTATCCTCGTGCAGTTTCGACAATTAATGCGACCCTAATGCCTCTCCCTTTCTTTTCGTACCCGTGCAAGATTGATGCGCACTTTCTCTTAATTTTAGTCGGTAGGTTCAGGCCAACGTGAGCTTGAAACTGTTTCATTTAATTTGGAGTTTTGATGAATAGTTTCGTTAACTAAACCGTAAACCTTTAGGTTCAAGCCACTGGAGACTCAACACTAATATTTCATTTGAAAAACGTTCAAGTTCTAATGAATATTTTTCCTGTCTAAAACGCGAGCTGTTTTGTTTCGTTGCGATTGAAGGTTCAGTGGTTCGTTAATTGAGGAAATTAGGTTAGTAGAATCATGTCGCGTCGTTGGAATAATTCAAGAGAAATCTTCCTGTTTACTCACCGCTTCCGTGAATCCATCGGCAAGAACGCGAATTTGCATAAACCTCTGTAGATTATCGATTAGATGTAATCTAACTATAATTAGAAGTACATCAGAGTACGTATTTACAGAGGAACATTTACAAGAATGATAATTAAATGCCGAAATTATCTCTATTACAAAGTGAACAGTCCATTAACCTTGCCTGACCATAAAAATATAAACTAAACCTCGATAACCTGCCTTTCGATTAAACTTTACTTCAGGAAGTCAGAAATTTTGAACATTTTAGGTAATCCTGTAGATTTTTCGAGAAACTTCCGAAAATCCAAGTTTCAATCCTGGGAGATCACTAGTTCAAAACTTATGTGTGTGTAAAGATGTGCGATTTTCAGCGTTTTTGACAGGTAAGGGCGTCGCCATGTTTGTATATAGTGACCGTCGCGTGTCGCTTAACGAGCAGAGCTGCTAGATAATGCCGTAGAGTGTAGAGCATTAACAACGTAGAGCACCGATCTATGAGAGGATACATCTTTTCCGCACAAACGAATAAAGAAGAAGTTGTAAATATAGCTTGCAATTCTTAATAGCTTGTGTGGCTGGTTGCTCACAAAAAACCTAACACAAATCAACTCAATATTTTGTACTTGAACTGTAATCGGATATCCAGATGCCGAAATCTCTCCTAATGTCGGCTTATCCAATTGAATCTTGATGAGAAGGTCGACAATCATCTCACGGCAATAGTGAAACCACGCCGCAATAGTTGCTGACGAAACAGATGGATCTTCCGCTGTAAAATCCGTCAACTCGTGCACAGTATCTAGTGGCGCCGCAGTTTACGCAACGCGCGATACTACATACCAACATGGCGGCGCCCTTACCTGTCAAAAACGCTGAAAATCGCACATCTTTACACACACACACACACACACACAACTTTTGAACTAGTGATCTCCTAGGATTGAAACTTGGATTTTCGGCATTTTCTCGGCAAAATCTACAGGAGTAACACGTTCACGGACAGTAAAAATTTCAGTTAGCTGCAAAAATTGACAGTCAATTTTTCTTGAAACTAGTTGTACTATCCGAAATCTGATTAGATATAAACAATAATAATAAGTTAACTGTCATTAGTAATGACAGTTGGTAATTACTTTGAAATGTATATTAATTACAAAAACTTAAGGTTGTATAAAATTAAATGAATAAAAATTGATTTCAATTCCGTTTCCGCATTCACGTCCGCGAACGTGTTAAATAAAAAAAGTAAAAATTTTCTGGTTTCCTGAGGTAAAATTAAGTCTAAACAAGCGTAAACGCTAAAATAAAAATCGATGTTCCATCTTAAGCAAATGATTACGCTACTCTTAACCAATCACAAAGTATAAAGTGCTTGATCGTATCTGATAGTTGCACGATTGCAAAAAATCTACACGACTGCGGATTTTTTTGTAAAAATGTTTTGCGTCCGTTGCAAGAAACGGGAGTCGCTTGGGAATCTCTTGATTCGCTGATTTCAGTGGGTCATGTTTTGATTTTCTTTTCAGCTACACAGTGTTGTCATAATCAGTTAGTCATCATCATCAGTTAGTTGGTTCACCGTTGGGCCTCCAACGACGGGTAACAGTTTAGATCGTCCACGTGCTATATTCAAATATTAATTTTCTTCCATATCCCAAGCATTAATTAAATTACCATTGTGTTTGGATTACAATTGTTAATATATGTTATCGTAGCAACTGAAAGTTAAGACACGCGTAATTATATTCGGCCGCGACACGAACACGGAAAGTTTAGGAACCTTGCTAGGAATCCGTCGCATGCCAAACTCTTGTTAGGCGACTCGTTTAACGCGAAACTTCGGGGCTGGTTCCGGAAGACGCGGACACTTACTATGCAACAGGAATTTTCGCGGGGGTGGACGTGCGAGCGGAGGAGGTGGTGGTTCAGCGGGGGATGGAAATGCATCGCTCGAATTCTGGAGCAGAGCGGCGCGGCGCCGGTTGAGAAACACAGGGGCACGGGCTGGCTTGGCACGCGGCGATCGATACCGGAAATCGAATGACGCCAATTCGAACGCATTTCTCATGCATTGCTCGTGCCTGCTGAAACGAAGAAAAATGTCCGCCGCTTTCGCGCGCGTTTTTATATTCACCCTCCTCCTCCTCCTCCTCCCGATATGTCTCCCGATTGTGTCCGTTTTCGGCATGCAGTCGATTGGGCCGTTTAGTCCGCAAAATGGAGTTCGTTCTTTCCCATTTAACTTTTCTTTCAATACACCAGTGGTGGTATTTCGATGTTCCAGATTCGCGTCGTGCAGAGATTATAAACGTCTTTGCTTAGAATTTATTTCCCGACAAGACGCTATTACAGTTTTCATAAATTCCTACTAAGAAAAACGTTTACGTTCCTTTCCCGTTCGATAAGCTATGGGAATGAAAGGAATCGTAATTATTAATAAAGAAGACCGGTTGTGCGTTAGACCGGTGCGAAGTAGTACTTAAACTTCTAACGAGTAACATGAGGTTAACTAGATGGATACGAAGTAATTCTGCATCAAAGTGTCGAAATGGACAGCTAGGATTCGGGATAAGATCGTGTTAGTAGGTGACGAAACGAGGAAATGCAAGAACCCGTCATTAACTAGATAAATGATGCAATTAAAATGCGGAAAGAATCGCTCTGATGAGAAGGAGAGTATCTAATTCCGGATGGAGTGGAAAGCTACTAGATGGAGAAATGAAGAAATTGGAAATCCGGGAAAAATAGAAAAATTAATAAATATGGAACTGTGGAGAAGTAAAAACATCTCGTTGTTTAAAAAATTACGATAGGAACAAATCATCGTTTTCAGAGTTTGGGAGATTAACCGGTCTTAATTGGTTAACTGATTGATGCATTTGAATGCGCCCCTTTATACATAGTGCACACTGTTTTAACGCTTCGACTGCGAACCGAGCAACCTCAAGAATTCTCTAAAATCAAAGCAATTTATCTAATTAACTTAGCACGTTGTATATATTAGCGTACAAATTCTTTCTTGCTATTTGTATAAAGTCATGTAAAACAGTTACTTTTACTGCTCCGTAACCCTAGCGTTAACGATTTCATTGAAAAGCTCTGATTAAGAAAAAGTATTCGTCGCAGCGATTATCATAACTCGTATGTAATTACCAGACTGCGGATCATTATGCAAAATAAAAATTTTTTTCATCAATTGCAAGAGATAGGAATCATATAGAAATTTCCTTTTCCTTTTTTCTTGAATAATTTTAGTAAGTTTGAAATAGCGTATAGCTGTTCTTAAATGCTTTCAACCTTCCTATTGTTTGAAATTTCGCCAAGGTATTTTCGTCGTAAATGCATAAAATCCACAGTCTAGTCCAATAACCAGTAACCGCTAAACTTTCGGCCGCGAAACGCCGTGTTCCAGACGCACCGTGCGATTATGCGAGTCGAGGAGATCGGTAACCACCCCGTGCGCAAAAATTTCTCAACGTAGTCTCGCCGGGTTCGTTGCACGGGATGCAGCCCGCCTGGGGGACGAGCGAAGTTGCACGTTGCACAGACGCTAGACGGTTCGAGACGTTGCGCAACAACACGCTTATATGCTTTCCTGAGCGGACGTGCGCGCGAGAGCGCAGCGGCGCAGTCCCGCGGACTGACGCTCACTTTCTCGCCTCGTAACCGACTCGACATTTCGCGGGTTTCAAACAGTTTTGAAAGACTTTGTGCATTTTAACGTGTCGACTACGCGCAGACCGGTGAAGGGGGAATGACCGATACAGAAAACAGAACAGAGAGAAAACTGTACGAGCAGAAATAGTCGACCCCTGGGGACTAATAACTGGACTGCGGATTTTTATGCGAAGTAAAGATAAAAGAGTTGTATTAGTAAATAGTTGTCTCTACTAATTTTAAGATGCGGAAGCTACGTGGATATTTATTTCTTCTTCTGAATAGGGTAAGGGACCCATTTACTGTGGGGCGCCAATTACTATGCCTACACTAATTATACTTATTTTTAAAGCATAATGGATACTAAAAAAGAGATATATAACATATATATTAACTGATTTTAATGACAACAGTTTAATATCTCGTTTTCGATAATGCTTTAACCCTTAATGGTCCGGAAGTATTTCAAGTTTACTTCCCACCAGGCAGCGTTGTGCAGAATTACAATTGAATTACTCCAGGAATTATAATGACAAAGTAATTGAATTACATTGTAATTAAATCATATTTGTAATCTATATTTCAGATCTTCATTCAATTAAATTAAAATGTAATTCGTAATTGCAATCACAGTACAATTATAAAATACTTTGCAATTAAACTACATCAATTACGAATTACTGAATAATAAATAATAATGAATAATGAATATATGAATAATGAATAATAAAGTAATAGGTAATAAGAGATCGAAAAATCCATGTGAAGATTTCAAACAGAAGGGATTTATTATTTATAAATTTATAATATCTGAACAGAAATAACGTCTGCGTTGCAAATTTTTTAAATTTTAAACATAAATATAAACAGCAAAAAACGGAATCATGTCTCTACTTTATCTAGGTTACGATATATATTAAAGGAAAAAATAACGACAATCATCTAATGAGACTCATTAACAAACATTAATATTATATGTAAATAAAATGAAATACATTATCTAATAACAAAGAACGGAAAAAAGGAACGTTTTTAGCTTAACATTAACCAATAATAGGATCACTTTGACGTATTACAAACAAGGATGAGGAAATTCTTCAAAGTTCTGGGCTACACATAATTTGAAGAGCTGTATTTGAATTATATTGTATTTCAATTACACATCTGATTAAAATTATTAGTAATTGAATTAATTGAAAGGTTTTAATTATGTAATTCTATATATTCTATAATTCTTACTATATAGATTCAATTGTGCAATTGAATTACAAAGTAACTGAATTAGCACAACTCTGTCACCAGGTCCAAACGGAACATAGATAACAAGCGGAAACAAATTCACAGAGGTGACCTGGCACAATGCTTAACGCGTTCATTATGTAAATATGGCAACAATAAGAGTGATAAAAATAATAAAATTATTTTTGCCGCCATTACGCAGCATTGGACCCAGTAAGTAAAAGTGCCGTGCATTGGTCCGTTAAGGGTTAAAAGTAAGTATAATTTATATAGGCACAGTAATTGGCACCCCCACAGTAATTGGGTCCCTAAAACTAGTTGCAATCAGGTGAGAATAATACAACAGCATTTTTAAATTCTTTAAATTGTCTTTCCCATCTTGCATTTTATTTTTTATCGTGAATACATAAAATCCGCAGTCTATTAATAACTTTTCACTAACTGTAAAAAAAACAATTGTATCTCAAGATATTGTTGAATACTATAGCGAAGGAAAAGACTGCTGAAGGTTGCGATAGGGTAGACGTAGTGAGCGAACGAGGAATTGATGGTAAAAGATGCTATATTCTAAAGAAACTGAAGTTGAAGATACTATATTCTAAAGGCGGTGAAATGATACAGAGTGAGATGCAATGATAGTGAAAGCGAGGTGAAGCACAAATGGTGAAGCGCACGATTTTTGGAGCGGAGAACTAAGACGTGAAGCGCACGAGAATAGTGAAACGTGATTGAGCGATCGAGAATGAGTCAAAAGACCAGTGAATGATTAACGCTGGCCTATTCACACTGCGCGGGGCCATCGGCTGCGGAAGGAGTAAGGAGCGGGGTTTTTGAAATTACAAAGGACGAGGCAGCGCGGAACGCTCGTAAGCGCGTGAAGGCAATGCCCTGACGGACGGCGCACAGTGGTGCCAAATGGCCAAAAAGCGGCAAAAAATCTGTAAAAACGAAACTATCCAACGAATTTGTTTGAAAATTTGTGGAGATTGCCACAGGTACAACATTTATTTGGCAAAAAAAATTTTTGTAAACACTTGTTAATATTAAGTAATATGGGCTAATCGAAAATCTCTGTTTTCTGTCCATTTTTTATTTATGGAAGCATACAACTAACCCTTTAATAGCTTCGATCTGGAACTAATCGTTTTGGCTAGGTGTAATATTGATCTAACTTTGTGCAAAAAATCATGAGACCCTTCGAGACCCTTTCGCCACAATTTAAGTTTAAATATCAACTTTTAGAATTTCCAAGAGTGAATCGTACGGAGGTTACGATTATTTGATGTTCCACGTGAAATTTTTTAGGAAAATTTCTAAATAATAAAGAAAAATGTGAAGTGCATATGATTTATTAATTTTTTATGTATAAAAAATATTTAATAACAATTTTTTTATCTTACATAAATTATTTTTATAGCGTTCATTGGAGCACTACCAAAAAATACCTGTTGCATTTTTGCGACAGTGGTCCAGTGAACGAAAACTTTGTTTATTTAACATAAAAAATTGTTATTAAATATTTTTTTATATGTACAAATGTCACATTTTTTTGATTATCTGATATGTATCCCTTAAAAATTTCACCTGAAACATCAAATAATCGTGACTTCCGCGCGATTCATTCTTGGAAATTCCGAAAGTTGATATTTAAACTTAAATTGCGGCGAAAGCATCTCGAAGTATCTCATGAAATTTTGCACAAAGCTAGATCAATATTATAACTTGCCAAAACGATTAGTTCCAGATCGAAGCTATTCAAAGGATTTTTTGTATTCCTCCATAAATAAAAAATGAGCGTAACGCAAAGGGGCTTCAGGTTAGTCCATATTACTTAATGTTAAACAACTTTTTTTCGAAAATTTTTTTTTGCCAGTTAATAGTTGAAGCCATTTGCAATAACCCATATGATTTGTAGACCCCTAAGTATTCAATTATAGACGGAATAATTACATAACTATCGCACTGAAAACTGACGAATTCCCAGGAGCGAGGAAATGGTTATTTACCATGCGTATATCTCCGTAAAAAATGTTGTTTTCAAAAATCTAACTTTGGCACATCATGCACGCACTATTAGGCTATAGAAAAATAATTCTTTTTTATAAAAATCGAAAATTTATAAAAAGGATTTTTTGCCGCCTTGGCACCATTGTGCGGCAAGTGGTCAATTTGGACGAAATCGGATTCAAAGTCAAAGAACTTTCGATAGGAATGAGGTAGAGCGATGAAATTTTTTTTAAATGAAAGCTGAAACTTTGTGGAATATGGGAAAAATAGGGAGATTATTACCATCCAATCATTTCAACGAAAAAATGACTTCATTAGATTTTGTCACAAAAATCTATTTTTTGCAAAATCCTGCGGTCGTAGACAAATTTTGAGACTAGATTTGAAATCAGCGTGAAAAAATCTATGGGAAATGATGTATAGCATGTTAAAACAAAATTTTTTCCGCGCGTGGTATTGGAAAAACTAAAATTTTCTTGAATTTGTGCGCGTTTAACGAATTTTCTCGAGGTTAAATAACGTTCGTACCACAATCTCTCTATTTTTCCCATATTCTACAAAGTTGCAGCTTTCATTTAAAAAAGATTTCATCGCTCTACCTCATTCCTATCGAAAGTTCCTTGATTTTGAATCCGATTTTGTCCAAATTGCCCACTGTGCGGCGCGGCGCTGCGCGGGAGACAAAGGACGATAGGTAACGGATTTGAGATTTGGAATATGTGAAACGATGGCCCACGCGACATGTATGACGCTAGAGGTAAACAGAAGGTTTGCGTTGGTGTTCGAGCTGAAACAGCTGAGCTGTTGTCAACGTCGAGACAAAATCGCAAGGCGGCAATTCTTATGTTACTGGCAGGAGGTTTATGGCATCCATATAAGAACTGTGGCGGCTCGAAATGAATTGCATTACCGAAATTAGCGGTAATGCCCGCGAAGATCCTGAACAATATTATAAAAATGGTGTTATCGTTTATAGTACAACCCCGAATAAGACTTGACATCGCGCGAGATGGGAAAATATGAATTTAACACTTTAACTGCCGTCCGTGCATTGATGTGTTCTTTAAACAAACACCTTTTTTTGGCATTTCCTTGTGCGATTAAATTCCCCATTCGAAAGCTCGCAATTGAAGAAAATTGACTGTCTACGCCTTCTAGTTCATGACATTTTAAAAAATCTTTTTCATCCCAAACTTTGAGGGTTGTTTTTGCCCTTTCAATGTGAACGATTGGCAAAAGAATCCATCGTTTTATGAATATATCTCTAAAATGTCATTGGCTCTGGTACCACATTTAATACACGCTCAAATAAATCATTCAACAATCTTATTCAGGATCTTGATCGAACATTTTCTGCCAGGGGTAGTAGTAATAGGTGTCTAAAGAAAAACTAGCAGTCAGCTGAAAAGTCGGGGTGCAAACGAGGGGCAAGAAAATGTTCAAGAGGTGGAATTGAATTTTCTCGGGCAACAATGGAGCCTTAAATATAAAAAGATTCTTCTTCCGCTACCTTTGCGAGATTACCGTTCATTCTGGTACGGTAAACCGTCGTGGACCGCCACAGAATGTACCTAGGCAGCGGAAGGACGTAATGTTCGATCTAATGGTGTGTCTCGAGTCGGTGATTCCACCGGGTCTTCCCATTATCCCCCCGTGCCACGGTTCTGCAATGGCCGAGATTGCCCTATAATCCAAGTGTCGCGTTGTAATCGGTATTGCTCCGGTCCCCCGATTAGAGCTTATGCTTAGCTTAGGCTCGTACCGTTCGTTTTCGCCTCTTGCGCCGCCGTTGATCGATTAACATCTGTCATCCGACCGCTCTTCTTAAGAAATATAAACAATGGCCGGATGTGGACTGGTTATTTGCGTTAGAGTTGGGTATTATTCGAATTGTTCCGAATAAATATTTATAATGATTCGAATAAATCCGTTTTAATCGAATAGTTTATTCGGAGAATAATTGTTCATTATTCGTAATTCATCACTCGCATATGCTCACAATTATTCCAATTCTTATAGTATATCGGTGCTTCTATACGACGAATATTTTGTTTTCATTGATCATTTCATTCATTTCATTCGTAATCTCGCAACAAATTAACGAACATGCACAACGAATTACCAAAGGTAAATTTATTTTTCAAGATGACAATGCTGCCATTCACCGAGCTAAAGTCGTAGAACAATTTTTTCAAAGAGAATATGTATCAGTTATGACCTGAATATTATTGAAAATGGTTGGGGAAAACTCGCACGAGTTGTATGTAAGAATGGAAAACAGTACGATAATATTCAACAATTAAAAGAAGCTATTAATATAAAATGGGGTAATTTGTCGCAAGATACAATTAAAAAGCTATATAAATCCTTACCAAATCGGATGCTCGAAGTAGTAGAAAATAAAGGCGGATACACCCATTATTAATTTGCTTTGCGGAAATATAAGTATAAAGTTTGTAAGTTGCTAGCGAGGTCAACCTTATTTACTAATATATTTCGTCTCTGCGCGTCCTAACAATTATGATATTGTGCGTTAAATTGAAGATAGCATGCATGTGCTATCATTTTGTCCGGGACTGTACATATGTGCCAGTATCCCTGGAGAGGCTAAAATCGCAGAGAACTACAGACTGCCATTGTGGACGCGCGAAAAACGATCGCGTTTCGATCGAGTAAGAATCGCGATGAAAGTAGCGATATCGAAAGCAAGAAAGTCAAGCGAAACTGAAGAACGCGTTTAGCAACGTTCAAGAACTGTAACAGATTGGCGGGATCGTCCCGATTGGAATTTCTCCGCCGATAAAGATAGTTTGGTAAACAGCTTCGCGGCGAACGGTTTCCAGATCAACGAATTCCAGATATTTTCACTCTCTTGGACTTAATGGAAGTTTTCTTTTCGACGCGACGCCGCGCCGGCAATTAACGGCCGTTCGTTCGCTACGACTTCTGAGCATCCTCGCCATCGACGGGACCGTTTCAAGCGAACTCGGCCAAAGGTGGCTCGCGAAAGCCGCGGAAATCTCCGGTTTGAAAGGATCTCGGGTATGAAATCTTCCTTCAGAATGCGGCGCTTTGATGATGAACTGCAAACGGTGTCGCAAGTTTTTCTCCTCCTGTCCCCGGGAAACTCGAGGGACTTAACGAGCACCTCGTTTCTCACGGAGAAAAACAACCGGCGACTTTGCGAGGACCGAAAGACGGAATTTTTCACCCGGCGCGGCGCCTCTTGAAAATCGACTCCTTAACCCAGTGCCACATGTTCGCACGTGTACCAACGATCAAAGTCATTTTTTAGTCATTCCTGTAGCGTTGCTATCTCTCTCCGAACATTGATTCATCAAATTCTCGCTTTGCGTCTACTAAAAATCAATTTTCCGGCTGCGTGCCCCTCAAAAATTAATTATCCAAACTTCATGGACCATGCAACATTATTTTTCAAGCTGGTTAAACACTGATTCATATCTCTTTCTCTGGCCACTAACTTTCAATCTTTTCACTATGATGTACCTATTAAAATCTCTCTCTATAAAATGAACATCAAACCTGCCTATAAAATTGTAAAAATCGTAAAAATCGGTCACTCGAACTTCAGAAAAAATTACGATTCTACAAAACTGTTTCTGCAGTTGAACTCGAGCATCCTTCAGCAATCATTAACTTTCAATCTCTTCCCCGATTTCCCATTAAAATTCAATTCCTTCGAGTCGTAAAAATGAATCACCGAATCGTTTATGGAATCGGAAAGCAAGTCCGACGATTACGACGAAATTAGTTCGGAGGCCGACTAAGCGCGGCTAGACTGATCACGTATGCCCTGTTGCTCCGGGATTAGCGAAGTCGTTAATAAAAGTTGATCACGGAAGCTGGTCGCGAATCGCGGATTAATAATCGCGTGTAATCTAGCCGCGCACGAGTCGCTTGATATTACGTTAATGTCCAGGATAGGCGGTTAATGTAGTGTCATGCCTAAGTCACTTTTATCGTTGCACGTGCGCCGGCCTTGCGTTATTGCCGCTCGTGATTGCCCGTGGATGTTGGAATCGATGCAGCTGCAGATATCGTCTTCCTCGAGACGTTCATCTGTCATTCCCGTGTCGTCGGGATACCGCTTAAAACGGATGTAAACGGGAAAGGAAAGCAGCTCGGGATCTATTCGAACGGATCTAGCGTAACGAACGACCGTGTGTAACTCGTGAGTAATAGATTAATGTGTTGTCTTGAGGTTTTTCTCGTGCAAAATCATTCTTGCGATTCGATCTTTCCACAGACACGTATGGGTAAGCAGATACGTGTGAAACTGAAGGAAAGTTTAAAGGGCACAGCCGGATTAGATGGTCAAACATGTCCTTGGACCAAATTGAGTTTCAATTCTGCGCATCAGAACTTAAAATTCTATCATTTTCTGGTGAAATTGTATAATATTACATTCAGAAAAGTTGAACATTTTTGGTCCCCTGAGTGGAAGTTTTGCCAATTGAAATGCTAATGGACCATTTGATAGTGCATCAAGAAAAAAGTGTCAAATTTTAACCTCGTATCTCGACCGGGAGGGTAGTTACGGGGTAAAATCGAAAAGATTCGTTTTTGGCCTTGGATCTTACGTGTTTAGTCATATGCGGAAATTCTGAAAAAAATCTAACAGATGTCAAATACCTAGATACATATACTGTAATTAATTCAGATTTTTAAGTAGAAGATCCTGGTTGTAACAAAATCAAAATCATTTATATTTTAACAGTATCGGTGTTTAGGTATAGGCATTGTTCATGATTTTTTTCAGATTTTGTGGTGAGGTGCGCCGTGATAAAATGGAATAAAAATATTGCGTCTCTAGAAACAATTTTTTTCGTGAATGAAGCTTCCGTAGATTTGAAGATTGATGTCTCCCGTTTACAACGACTAAATATCGTGAATTTATCGAGAATCAGAAAATGTTCAAATACTTTTTGAATGCACTGTACATATCTCAGAACTGACGCAGTTAAATTTTCATTACTATTTTTTACACGATCTTTTGAGAAACATAATATGTGTAGATATTATCTACTCTGTAAAAGAAAAGTTGAATGTAATACCAGGGGACTAAAGGCAAACAGTGAAAGTGGACTATAAGATCCAGCGACAAAAGCGAATTCAGTGAAAGCAGCAGACTCGCCCTTTCGCTTCGTGATCTCTCATTAAAAAGAGATCTCTGTCAATTAAGAAATTGACCGGCATGCTTTTCAGAATCCGGTTGGTGTAATTCCCGCGTAACCTGCTGCTTCCCGACGTCTTTAAACATAAATGATGGGCAACGAATCTATAGCGTTTTAAGATTCAACTGCATTGTTCGCTGTCTCGAAGGAAACTAATTTATAGATTTTGAAATGCTATGAAAATCAAAATCAAAGTTATGCAATAATAACAACAATTCTTTCAGAAAAACAATCCCTGGTTTTTAGTAGCAAACATGTCCTTTAAACGAGCAGTATTTGAATGTTAACCCTAGTCAATTTGCAGGTACACAAAGAACGTTTTAGGATACCAATTATACACGGGATATCGGAATTTTCCAACAATTTAATAATCTACGATTTCGATCTGTTTAGCAATTCCCTGAAGGGATTAAATGATCGGAACGGTTCTCAATAATCCACGAGATTTTATTTCTTGCGCGTCGAGAGGGGGGAAGGGTGGAGGAGTCGAGAAGAATCGACGAAAGAAAGTTTTAAATGGGAGACAGGAAAGCGTCGACGGACAAGGAGTAATCGGGAAGAAGGGGACGGAGCGTCGCGGAATAATTAATGAATTTCCTCGGGACACGAATTACGTTTTAAGCGTCATAAAATCTATTTGCCGGCAGCGTTCTCGAGAAATGAAGCGTTTCTCGTGGAAAACTGCTTGAAACGAACCTATTATTCTACTCTACGGGAAGTAATGTCTCGCGTTAATTATGTATCGTGTATTTTTCGGTGAACACCCTGTGGGTGGATCAAAATTTGTAACTCGATAGGTACGTTTTCTCTCGTGCGAACTTATTACCATAAACATTTTTCGATAGCTACCGTGACGTAGAAAATTTTGCACGTCCCTCCGAGGATCGAACGGAATGTTTCTTCCATTTCTGACCTTCTATCACCTTGAAAATCATTGTGCTGTATAGGAATGAATTCGTTTTGGGTTATGCTTTCATATCATACAGAAACTACATAGCATACCATGTAAAAAGTTGAAGATCACCTTCATTTCTATAAAAATAATGCAGATAAAAAAGTTACAGACGCCATTACAATGTCTGCGAAAAACGGTATAACTTTTTCCTCTTTCATTTTGTCTAATGTTTACTATAAGTACAGTAGGTACCAAAAGCTTGGGGGAGGCACAGTTGTAAAATTCAGCCTTCACCTCTGCTAGTTGATAATTTATAGATATAGAAATTGATGCGAATCACAGGAATTTAAAAGTTCTAAACATTGGACTGTTATAAACTTATTCGGAAAGCAGTTACGTTGCTTCACGAATTGGTTGTGTGATTCGATCACGAGGTTGTAAAATTAATGAAGGGATTTCGTTCGAAACCGCAGAGCGTTTTGAACTTTTCGAGGACCTGTGCTCGACGCGCTGCGTCGTTATAGTGTAACCGCGTGCTGTAATGGTCTTTGAAACGGTATAACGTATTACAGGCGGCAGTTCCTGAAATACTACACCACAATGTCCGCGTAACGGGTTTACTGCAATACCTCAGCAGTATCACCTTGCGACATTTCTGCGACGTTACGGTGCAACGTTCTCCGTAACGTCATTAGCCGGTTACATCGACAATGAATAACCCATGGACAGCGAATGAGGGGTCATTTTGCTTGGGTAGTGGCTCGTTACCGTATTTCTTTACCTGCGCGATTACTTGCGAAACCGAGCATTACTGAAAATTGAAAAAAATATTGGAAACCGATAAAAGACTCTAACTGCACATCGCTTAATCGCGAAAAAGTTCCCCGAGATCGTTAGACTCTCCACCACTTTCCACTTCGTTTCAGAGATGAAACAATTCATCTCGATGACATCGCAGATTCCAGGATATGAAATACCGACAGAGGAAGAAAGTTTTCTGGCGTGGACGCATTGGTATTTCAATGCTCTCGTTCATATTCCCGTCGAATTCGTTGAACCAAGACAATAACACCCCTTGTTTTCCCTGTGATCGCAAGTGTGTCCCGACGGTGGTGTCCCGGCCATTAAACTATTTGCATAATCCGGCAGAAATGGCGTGCAAGGGGATATCGAGTAGCGGAAAATTGAATTCCTTGAAAGAGAGCCTTGAGACCGGTCCATTCGCTGGAACATTACGCCTCTTATGCAAATCCACGTCCAATGACCTTTCGGGCGACGCGACGTGCAATTTACCGACACGCCTGTATTTTGTAACACTCTGTATCGTTATTACAGAATTCATAATTAATAACGGTTTCACCGAATATTTGCATCTGTCGCTATCTCGAGAGCCGAGTAAAACGGCAGGATAGTTGTGTCTGGCCGCGAAAGGGATCGTTTCCCTGGTCTGTGGAACTAGGACATCCTTAAGTCAAGCTTTATAACGCGGCCTGTGCTGGTCGTGATAAGGATGAATCTACTGTGCAGTGGAACGTGGCGACCTTGTATCAGACTGCAGAGAGAAAATGAGCTAGATCGTATGATAAGGATGAACTACGGTAGATCGTCGACAACCTTGTATCGGGTTGCAAGAGAAAATTAGTTAGGCTGCCTGATTATGATAAGAACTACCTACTGTACAGTAGATTGCAGACGGCCTTGTATCAGACTGTAGAAAGAAAATTAGCTAAATTGATAAACATGAGCCTACAGCCAGTACTGGGGATTAACCAATAGACAAAGAAGACAAATGTCTAGGGCCCATCACTCGGTCGGGCTCGGCTTCATTACAGAAAAAAATAAAAATAAATAACAATAAATTAAAAAAAAATATTTCTCTTAATAAATATTTAGTATAGTAACTTTAAGTAACATTATTTAAAATTTCTTTAGAAGCACCCAATCTAAATTTTATCAAGGGCCCGCTACTGGCTTAATCCGTCACTACTTGCAGTACAGTAGATTGTGGGCAACCTTGTGTTGGACTGCAAGAAAAAATTAGCTAATGTAAAGTCAACCCTTGCATCAGGCTGCAGGAGAAAATAGGCTAACTTGTCTGATCATGATACGAACCTACAGTACAGTAGAACGAGGACAGCCTCGTATGATGTGCAAAAGAAAATGGGTTAGGCTGTCCGATTATGATAAGAACTTCCTACTTTACAACAGACCGTCTACAGCCCTGTATCGAGCTGCAGGATGGGTTAGGCAATCAGATTATGATAAGACAAACCTACTCTACAGTAGATCGCGAACAGCCCCGTTTCAGATCGCAAAGAAAACGAACTAGATGGTCTGACTATGATAACGGTGAATCTACTGTACAGTGGATTATGTATACTCTCGAATCAGACTGCACGAGAAGGTGAAACGAAGTGTCCGATTGTAATGTGGATAAATTTACTGTGGAATATACTTATAATCGAGATTTAGTTAATGGCTCAATAGGGTTTTCCCACATTTGATATTTGGGTGATTAACGGAGAAATTACTAATATCGTCTGATCATGGCAGGAGTTACTCTACTGATCGGTAACGTTGGAATCTCTTCCACCAGACAATGTGAAGTTAAATGAAGTGCAATTTTATGCATTGGTTTTAGGGAACATTATAAAGTCTGACTATAACAAAGGTGAATCTACTTGTTTGGTAAACCGAATTGTATGGGAAAAATAACCCGTACACCCATCACATGCTTAAACTATTGTGTATCACCCTTCAACCGCTCTACAAAATTCATTCCTCCTCCAAGTGAATGTATAAAAATAATATTGGGTTTTAAAGAAAGTTCGTAGCGCTTTTCGGTAGGTGGCAGTGGAAGCGTGTATCCGTTCCATGTGTGACTAAAACAAAAGACTTGTGTACATGTTCTGAAAGGTTATGTCTCAACGCGTCTCTCTGTGCAAGACATTTTTGAATTCGTAAATTTTACAGCTATCTAATAGAAGTAAAAACATACAAATAAATTTACAATCTAACATTTTCATTGCGAAATATTTCGATACGTACTACTCACTGTGTATGATAAAAGTTCAACGATTCAACCGCGGTCTACGCTGTGAACGGTGAGATTTTTCAAAAAGTATATAGAAAACACTGACTGTCAAACACTGCCTATGCGAAACAAGTGTGTTGCAATCATTACCGATAGGATTTGCCGGGCGCCCTCGATTCGGTTCGATCAACGTGAAGCGTGCGCCTAAAAGCGCCTCTCGTGTCAGTAAAGCGAACTACAGTGATTGCTCAAATTATTAGAGCACTATTTTCTTCGAACGAAACGTTCAAACTACCTTACAATTTTTAATAGGATAATAACGCCAATAAACGTAAGTGTGTTGTCGTCCGTTTACAAAAATAAAGAGTTCAATAGTTCATTCTTCACCGAATTTTTCCATTTAACAGAACGAAAACCTGACCCAACCGAGTTGCGTTTAAGCAAGCAACTGGACACATATATCCTCGAAATTGGCGTTGGACCAAGTTAGGTCTTAGCTGAACAATGGCGCCGGTCCTCAAGTAGCTAATTCTACTAGTTCGCTGTAACCTATCCCTCGGCAACGAACCACGGGAACCCGAGTTCTGGTGTTAGATCCAGATTAGGATAACCAGATTCGAAGGAAATCTACAATAATTTTCCCGGAACGCTTCAAGTTGCAACAGTCCCCAAGCAGACGCGATGTCCGCTTCGGGAATCTCCGGAACGGTTTGATCGGTGGATGATCGGTTGCAGATTGTGCCCGAAGGTACGGTTTATGTCGTAGCATTAGCGCCAGTCCGTGAAATTGCGTTTCACCGATACTTGCCCGGTTCCAGGCGGTTCGCCGTTCCCGACGTATCAACTTCGGGACGCATCCAGACACCGCCTGTCGATGTAGATCGATCGATGATCCTCGATCAGCTTCCGGGTCGGCCGTCGGGTCGGCTCGAACCTAGCCATTCATTATATGCACGCAGCCATGGCCGCCGATTTGCATTTGCGGTTCGCTAACTCGGGATCAGGAATTACCTTGGAAGTTGAACCTCTGTTCGCTAAAAGTGTTTCAAAGTAATAGAAGTAATTCAACTTCATAAAACAGAAATGCTTTCTACCGACATTTGTCCCGCAATTCTACGAAAAAATGATATCATTCAGATAGAACAGTTGTCTTATTAGTCGACTCCTCATGACGCATCGAGCGCATCAGCGCAAAAGATAAATTTACTTTTCCGCACTTCGTATGTAAATCCACAGAAATGCAGCACAAATTATATGTATACAGCACGAGTTATATACAAAACAAATCATCGGTAGAACAACAAGACTGAAGCATCAGTGCCAACTATTTTAAATGACGAGAATGTTGACTTCGAGCCAATGAAAAAGAGAAGTTCAGTGTTTTCGAGTACAGCGCCCACGGCAACAGCGAGTGTGAATGTACTTGGTTATTCCAGAGCGTTTTGGCGAAATATTTTTAATAATGGTATAATATTTTTTTATTAAGGGTGCAGTAAGCGCAGAAAAATCTGCAGCTAGTTACGGTTTATCCTCGATTCAAGTGATTATTATCAATGTAAAAGGAGCAGCACCGGACGCGTAAACCGAGGGACAGTGCTACGGTATGCCGGGGGTTGATCCACGAGAATTTCTTAATTTGCTTTCCGGGTAATGAAACAGAAACACATCGAGCTGAAGTTGATCTAGGTACCGCGTAGTCGGAGTGCCTTTTACCGGGAATTGCAGCGGAGGTCGTTCGTTTTTATTTCCCTTTTTTTCTTGGGCGGATGGACGCGACGGGACGTTTCTGGCGGTTAGGGTCGTCCAGCAATTACGAGGCCATGCGAGTAATTCGTGTCTCCGTTTTGTTCGTTACAGGTGGGCGATAGGGACACACTCACGTCGGTGGCGGCGAGGTTCGACACAACACCGTCCGAGCTCAGCAAATTGAACAGGCTCGGAAGTACTTTCATTTATCCCGGTCAGCAGTTATGGGTACCGGCGAAAGGAGAAGGTCGACCAGGAGGCGGAACCGCGGCCGACGCGCCCAGTCCGGATCCATGCCACGACCACGAGTCCCAGGATGACCTACCTCCCGAAGAAAAAGGTAATTTTAGTATCCGTCGAGTCGTCATACAAGATATTATCGTGCGCGGTGTATTTTCGTAATCGGGAAGAGCTCGGATCGATGCGGCGCACAGTGAGCCGTTTCTATAAAATAGGTAGAATTAATTAAAATGTTCTCGTGTCATGAAACAGATTAAAACTAGATATTTCCAATAGATTGGAAATGACACGTGTGGTTTCTGTTTGTGTTGTCGGATATATTCAAAGTATGACGCAATATTAGCAAAGTAATGCTTTACAATTTTGTATGTTAATCGGAATGAATACGAAGAATGATGATCATAAAACATGTTCAAGTACATGCACTTGTTCGCAATGATAATCAGAGGACAACATATAATGAGAGGCGTTTAGAAAATACAGCACAATGTCACACAAAACAGGAAGAACTACATAATTGTTCCCAACCAGTCAAGTTATGAAGATAAATGAATAAAATTTTCATAATTGGTCGACGAGTATGTCTGCAATATTCCAGCAATAATTACAAAATTCCGTCTTTTCATCACTATATATAACTTCGTTTTCATATCATTGAATAAAATTATTACTTTCGCATATTAATTGCTTTTTTATATTCTGTAAAATCTGATAAATACAGCTTCAACGTTTGATATTGACGTTTATTGACTTGGTTGGAAAGAATTTAAAATATCGCATCATTTCTCGACCATCAAAGCAGGAAGACCTCTTCCCACGGTACTTTGCGGTATCAATCGATGATCGACTTTCTATTTAACGCCGTAAGCCCCTACGGTCTGACGACAATTGTTGCCAACGTTGCGTGAGATTCGATGGATTTATTGTTGATGCTTAGCTAATGCAACCTCCTTCGCAATAACAACTCTCTACCCCCCTCCCCCCGCCGCTATTTGACGTGTTTGAGCCGCTATAATTTTTCAAACGCCAACAATGAAGTCGCCGGTGTTGTAACCGTTGACACACGATATTGCGTTTACGTGTACGGAGTCTATAATACGTAGGTACTTTGACGGTGCACGTGGAAAGTACTTCGTTCGATTCAGCACGTCAAACTGTCGATTCGGTTCACCAATATGCATTCCTGTATTTCTTGTTGTCTGAACGCATTCGAATGACTCGCATATTTGAGGACTATTACACTGTCCAACAAAATTAAACTTTTTTCGAGTTTTGCAATACCTGTTGGGTGATTCTTATACACTTTGTCATCCCAAAACCGAATCTGAAAGTAGAATTGCTCCATCACGCAACGTTTTCGAAAAATTTTGGTTTTTGTAAAAATGCCCGATTTTGATACGAAACGACGTGTTACGCAAAAACTAAACACGCGAGAAAGTTCAAATTTGAGTCAAGAGATAGAGGGGACTCTCCTCTACATATTCATATAGTCAATTATATTTTTATGTACTTCCTAATAGTTGTAAATGGTTGTTAAAGTTTGAACATGTGCCGACGCGGGTACTTTGTACGCTCTATTTTTGTATTTATGTGAAAAATCCTTTATCTAGCAGGAATTTACTATACAGGAATGCATTCTACAGACATTTCTGGTAAATAAACCATTCACGAAAAGTATTTGGTTCCCTTAATGTACGAGAAGGATCAGAAAATGTTAATTGACAGCGTGTGCGCGACGCGTTCGCGCCAGACGGCCATTGCAGCCTTTTCGCGACTCGCCAGGGCCGTCGCTATGCGTAGTCGACGTTGGTACCACTCAAGTATGTCTTTGCTTACTATGCTTAATTAAATACATTTTTTTTTGTCTTTTTGGGTGCCAATCATTATAAAAGATTATAAAAATACGAGTTATATTCACACTTCATTGTGGAAATGCTTAATAAAGAAAATTGACCGCAGCAATGCGGTGACTGGAAAAATTTATTTTCAGTAATTGTTGTCTTATCTTTATAATTGTAATACCAATGGACATTCAAGATTCTTCCGATTAAAATAAGTCCAAACACTATGTAAATGGGACTATTTTTGTCGATTTTATTGATCGAAGTACATAATTAAGACATAGATCGCTCTATATTAAATCGATAAAATCTCGCGGAAGTGTATAAATCAGCCGGACTGTTTTTGTTATATTCATGACGAAATTATTTTAATATCAAAACAAGGAATGCAATTCCAGCATTAATCTTTCATCAAGATATTTCAACAATGGAAAAACGTTACAAAGGAAAAGACTTATGTGCGGATGCTTGCTGATTACTGCTGGACACTTATTATTGAAAATCGGGATACCAGGAACAAACGTCAAGCAAGGTGGAAACATTTTTAATTTGTTTACATCAGAAATAGGTAAGTTTTTATATTCAATTTTCTTTATTAAGCATTTCCACAATGAAATGTGAATATAACTCGTATTTTTATAATCTTTTTTAATGATTGGCACCCAAAAAGACAAAAAAAAATGTATTTAATTAAGCATAGTAAGCAAAGACATACTTGAGTGGTACCAACGTCGACTACGCATAGCGACGGCCCTGGCGAGTCGCGAAAAGGCTGCAATGGCCGTCTGGCGCGAACGCGTCGCGCACACACTGTCAATTAACATTTTCTGATCCTTCTCGTACATTAAGGGAACCAAATACTTTTCGTGAATGGTTTATTTACCAGAAATGTCTGTAGAATGCATTCCTGTATAGTAAATTCCTGCTAGATAAAGGATTTTTCACATAAATACAAAAATAGAGCGTACAAAGTACCCGCGTCGGCACATTTTCAAACTTTAACAACCATTTACAACTATTAGGAAGTACATAAAAATATAATTGAACATATGAATATGTAGAGGAGAGTCCCCTCTATCTCTTGACTCAAATTTGAACTTTCTCGCGTATTTAGTTTTTGCGTAACACGTCGTTTCGTATCAAAATCGGGCATTTTTACAAAAACCAAAATTTTTCGAAAACGTTGCGTGATGGAGCAATTCTACTTTCAGATTCGGTTTTGGGATGACAAAGTGTATATGAATCACCCAACAGGTATTGCAAAATTTTTTTGGTGTTGGACAGTGTTATTAGTGGTGTACTCCGGGTATCTCTGCTGTTCAAGTACCTTTTACATTTGACTATTTTTAGGTACTCGAATACTGCATTACTTTGAGTACCTAATTGCTCCGGATACTTAAATACTTCATTGCCCAGCGTACCTAAGTACTCCAGATACTTGAATACTTAATTACTCTGAGTACCTAAATACTCCAGATACTTGATTTTACTTGTTACACGAGGATTTTAGATATTTGGATACTGCAAATACTGTAGTAGTTGCGTACGCTGCAGGCTGAAGTACTTTAAACAATACAAATATTCTAGCAGTCAGTGCATTCGAGTATTTTGTTACTCTGAGTACTCGAGTACTGTAGATACTTGAGTATTCTTGGTATTCAAGGATATGAAAAATGTTGATACCCTAAGTACCCTAAAGTGATTATGTACTCTTCAAGCTCGAATATTTTAGAGCACTAGTCACACTCGAGTATTTTAAACCATCGTGCTTCAAATATTTGAGCAGCAGGTATGCCTAGAATATTTAAATACCGCACGCGTTTCGATAAAACGAAGTCCTTAACAGTGAAAGGCGGAACTAGAATTTATAGCGGCAAACGAAATTTCTGCGATAAGGAAAATTCGCTGGCGCTTCTAAATGTAGCTAATTAATGCGCGCGTTCCAGCGACGCGTAATTAGGTGTCGGTATATCGAGGCGTCTTATTGCGTGGTTGCCATAAACCGAAAGCAAAATTGACGTGAGCACACCTCTATGAATAATGGAACAGTGGGTGGCGCGGTGCGTTCAGGTGAATCGGATTGACTCACCTGGCCAAATATCAAGATAAATTGGGTCTCGATTGTATCTGGCCAAGTGTCGTATCGAATATTAATGGCTGTCTATTGCATACGCACGCCACATAGATAACGGCTGGCGGGCTGCACTAGTTGCAGTATGGTTGCGAGTACACGTATATTCAAGGCATGTATACTTCGCACTAATGACACGCCATAATATTTCTCCGGCCGGACGATTTTCCGCCAATAAACCGTCAGCAAATTCTGACGGTGGCGTAACGCGCTTTTATGCTCACATAAGAATCCTTTTCGTTACCTTCACCTAGTTAGACTCTTTGCTAGATCCACGTAACATCGTGTATAAAGGAATCGAAACGTTAAGGGTTTCTGGGAGTCGAATGAACAGTCACAATTAAGATTATCGTCCCCGAATTCTTTCGGGAATTACAGGGTATCGCAAAAATGGATAACGTACCTCGTCATTGGATGGCGCCACGTTATGCGAACGAAGCACAGCTGTGTCTGCAATGTGTCTGAAATTAATTCCAGAAAACGCGCGCGGTCAGTTATGGCGATCAAATGAGCAAAGTGCACATTTGTAAACGAAAAAATGGTCTGGGTTTATGTAACGCTACCGTGCAGCTTTATGTGATCACGGTACGTGGTACGAAGAGAATTCTGGAATCGATTTTCCGGATGGTCCATGTGTCTCTCTTTTTCTATTCAACTTCGAGCCCTGTGTGTATTTAACTCTCTACCTCTGTCTGCTTCTGTAACCTATACTGATTGTGAGTCGAATTTTGACAGACGGTTTAATCGATAAGCGCGATTTAACCTAGTTGGATTATCTCCTGCATCCTTCATTTTTTCAGCTTGTTCGTATCTCAAACGTTTCCCTCACGCTTCATCCAAAATATTTCAATTTATCTTCAAGACAGGCACTTCTAGCTAAAAATAATGTTTTTCAGTAAATATTCTGAAATTTTACCGTATCTATCACTCTAATAAAAAAAGAGATTTTGAATATGGAAATTTAAAGAGTACATGGCCGTTATATTCTACTTTGTGGAAATGACATACATACATAATGGATATAAATAAAGTTTGTACATGGCCGCGGTCGCCATAAACTCGTTTAATTGTACACAGGTTTCAATTTTATAACCTGATATTATACTTTTTATGAAGCTGTTTTTTTTTGTAGCTTGTCATATACATATGTATCTACGTATATGCACGTATTATGATGCGTCAGCTGATCGGCGTCCCGATGTAAACTCACGACAGCCAACATGGCGTCGTTGTGTATATAAAACATAACCTGTGCGCTGTCAGGAAACACGCGATGCATGCTGGTTTCACGTCAGGCAGGGCACGAATGTCGTCGTTATGCATTCATTCTATATTCTCATCGAATTCGGGGCCATTACATAGGATTTCGATCATGTACTATAAGCTCGGTCAATTTAGATATAAAGAGCTGAGAACGTTTTAATAATTTATGGAAAAATATATTTGAAGTAACATTTATTTCATCTAACATGGGTGCATGGCATTGAAAATTTTTAAAAATATTGTGTATTAACGTTTTATGAACACTGTTCTAATGTTTCGTGTTGCCATTTATAGAACTCTTGGACAACTTGAGGCCTGTGTCGCCCAAACCAGGCCATATGGAACGAGTAAAAACACCTCTCGGTATTTCAAATGCAGTTATAGAAGAAGAAGAACAACCATACAAGGAGAGATTTTTGAAAATTGATGTTCGCCATGTCACCGATGGTCAGGTAAAGATGATATATTATTTAATTTATGTTCACTTTGCTTCCAAATGATTTTTATTGCTATTAAGATTCTAATCAATTAATTTCACTACTCGTGTGCAGGGTGTTATTGGCGGAGTCCTGTTAGTCACACCTAATGCAGTGATGTTTGACCCCAATGTATCGGATCGACTCGTCATTGAGCATGGAGCCGAATCGTATGGTGTTATTGCACCAATGGAGTTCATAGTGAATGCTGCGATTTACTATGACATTGCACATATGCGTGCTTCTCACAGAGAGTCAGGAAACTTGGACAAAAAACCAGAAATTTACTACATGAAGAAACCTACTCAAAATGACAAAAGTCAATCACCAGGAAAGGACGAAACTTTTCCAGAATTAACTACAGACGATAATGAGAGCGTGTGCAGCTGCGCAGAGAGGGATGGAGATGCTTTTCCAAAAGCCTTTGAGAGAGAGCTCGTCACACCTACTAATCTTCAAACTGTATGTTGTTCTTAAGTATATTTGTACCCTCTTCATTGAATTCAAGTATGGTAATTGCTAAATAATATTGTTTTTATTCACAGGAAGAAACTACTACGACAACCAAAGAGAAAGAAGAAGAGAAGGAGAAAGAGACTAAAGAAGAGGAGTCTGATGGTGGACAAGCAATTAGGACATTAGAGGAACGTAGACGTTCAATGCTTGACCACCATTGGGCAGTTCCCAGTAAAGATCGGTGTACATTATCGATCGAAGATGAACAACAAGATTCATTAAATTCTGACAAGGTTGGTTATCGCTTATAATTGGAATTAACTGGATTCTCGTTTATTATAAAATGGTATAAAAACAATAATTTAATCGTTTGCAGATCGAACCCGCGAAAACGAAGCCGAATGCCGAAGACGAAGAAGGATCTCTAGTCAAATTGTCATGCCACGACTCTGGTATCGACATTCGTGACCCTAATCCCCCTTTCCCAGTAGTTTTACCTATCCCCTCAAAGAAAGTATACTCAGACGCAGATATTGTCTTATCTTCAGATTGGGTACCTCCTATTACTATTGCCCCGACGAACGTTACAACTGACACTCTAGATAGTGGTTCTGCTATAAATGGCAGGAAAAAGGCGAGTTCAGTATCTTTTAGCTTAGACAGTAATGCGGAAGAACCCGAGAAAGATGAGGAGCACAAGGATGACGATAAACAAGAGACTCGTAGGAATAAGGTAACAATGGGATCAATACTTTCAATCAGAGGCGTGCGAGAACCCGAAAATGTCGGGTACGTGATGGTCTGCACGGTCGAAGAGGTATCGAGTCGAGACTAATCGGATTCTCGAATATCCTCGGGAATCCCGATATATTCGAGAATCCCGAATATTCTGAAGAATAATTCCGAAAATTGTTAAGAATCCCGATACATTCGAGAACCTGAATATGCTCGGAAATCCCGAAATTTTCGAAAACCCGTCCCGACTCTACATTTTCTGGTTCTCGCACGCCTCTAACTAGGACAAAATTCTTAGTACACTGTTCTTAATCTCTGTTACTGTTACATGAACTGACATTTTACTCTATTTTAGATGTTAAAGAGATTGTCATATCCATTATCATGGATGGAAGGATTAACTGGTGAGAAGGAGGATGAAAATAAGTCTGGATCTGATAAAGTTGCAAGCTTGCCGAACAGTGCGGATTCTCATCATTCGTCCGTCTTCAGCAAAGTTTTCTCAAGGTGATAATCTTTGCTACTTTTACTCTATAGAGTTTTTACTAACAATTTTTTAAATAATCTACATTGTACTAACATTATTTTCAAATTAATTAATATGCTTCTATGTTTCACTTTTTCTATTCATCCGTGTCAAGAGTGACTAACAATTGTTCGAAACCAGACTTTCGCATTTGTCATGTACAGGAATGATTAGTTCCGACGCTCGACCCTCCTTTACATGGCGTAACGTTTTAATGTCTTTTCTTTTTTTTTTTATCACGTGTGTTACCGCTTTCTGCTGAATTTTTCTAGAACGTTTAACATAGATACGATATCAGAGGCTGTTCGTAATAAAACTAAGCTATATCGTACATTTTTTAAAATATTTTTTTTTCATGCTACTGACAATTTCACCGACTCGACGAACGTTTTTTTTTTTTTACCATGAATGCTCCCATTGGTTATAACATATAGAATATTCATTAGTTACGTCTAGAAACAAGCGGCTTATTTGCATTTGCGATACGCGTTATATATTGTTAGTTTCTTTTTCTTCATGGACGGAGTAAACGAACCAAGAGAAGGCAAGACTTCCAGTAAAGTCCGGAGATTGTCGTCGATAATATAATACCATCATAGTCTGTTCTCTCATCGAAACGCTCACGGAAAAGTATTACTCTCCTGTACTGGGTAATTCATAAAATGTAAACACAGCTTCAATGATAAGTTCCCATTGGTGGCAAAATATTTTAGCAAAATATATGTACTAACTTGTTTCTTGGAAATAAATTGTAAATTCCAAGGGAGTTCACATTTTATGAATCACATGTGGCTCAATGAAACGAAGGTAGTAGAGGTAGAAGATATGTTCTAGACTGTGATGGTAAATCTGTGTGTTTAATTAAAAGCTTTACTGTCGTTTCTAATGTAACTAACAAAGAATATGTAATGGTGGTGGATATAAGCTCGCCGATCAACCTGGTGAGTGACTTTAGCTCGGGCCTGTTTGCTAAAACTCCCAGCGAAGAGAGTGGTGGGGGCGGTAGGATTGGAGGAACACCTCCTCTTACCGCCTCCTCTCTCTCCCAGGACACCAGCAATCCTCAGTTTTCACCTGGTCCAGGAGGGCTTATGGGGTGAGTTTGGGCCCGGTTCCATCAACCAGCAAATTGTTGTATTTACTATACTCTTGGCCTCCCGTTTTTCTGATCCTGCTGTTCTCCATTCTCGTTTATCTCGAACCGGCTCTCTGTATTTATCATTTAACAATATTTGATATGCTCTATGTGTTATACACCCTTCCAACTCTCCTCGCCCGTAACCTGAGCTCGCCCAACGTCTCCTCCAGTCTAGTCACGTTCCCATAGGCAGTCTCCAATGTTCTATCAAGCTTCACACTCACCCCCTATTTCGCTACTCGATCTTTACTTTTCTTTTGAGCCTTCCACTGGCTTCAGGTCAGCTCTCTTTGCTCTCGCTTTCAGGTAAACGTTACTTACTTTTCAGAAACTCTGCCACCACCACTGATCTCGTGACACATGTTGCCAACATACGTTTATATACATTTATATGTTTTATATATATACAGGGTGTTCCAAAAATGTGGTGCTTCCTTGAGAGGGGTGATTCCTGAGGTCGTTTGAAGCAACATTTTCCTTCGCGAAAATCCTCTCTTTACAATGGACAGATTCCGGAACAGCCATTATCAACGCTACGCACAGCGGGACCTGCCGTCAAACCGGTATTCGCCCGCTGTTGCCGCGCTCTGATTAGTCCATGTTTTTCGTTAATAACTTCTTAGCAAAACCGAGGAGAGCATTTTTGTAAAGGAAAAAGTTACTTCAAACGTCCCCAGATATCATCCCTTTCAAGGAAGTACAACATTTTTAGGACATCCTGTATATTTCTATAAATCCATGAGAATACAAATATGCAATATAAATATATGAAATACCGCTTACAAACAACACACCATCACCAGATAACGAACACAGCGTTTTAGTATGAGAACCCCGAGCAGCCACCTAAACTTTATTTCGCCGTACAATGCGTTGGACGATACGATGTTTACCTTTTTGAATGTTGTCATCCCCCACCCCCCCCCACCCCTGAATTCGATGTTCTTTACTATTTTATGTGTTGCAACACAATTGCCGTGTCGAAATTATGGGCATCCCTGGTGCCTGTAGTTTCGAACGCGCCAGCCAGTCATGTTCGAAGTCGCATCGCTAACTTGCTTTACGATTTCCTTTCAGACGGTCCTCCGTTGGCACGTTCATCAGACAACAGCCGTTAACATCCTCGGGCAGCAGCAGCGTTGACAGCAGCCGAGGCAGCAAAACTTCAACAGCGGCGCCACGATTGGACTACCGTAGCATGGTCTCCGTCGATGACATGCCTGAACTGTTCGTCAGTTTCGACAGTAGGTATCTGGACCTGGTTGGCCCTGTTATGAACGACGTATTTTCGACACTAGGCGTTCCGGAATGGTTGACTCAATAATCGTGGACACGTACAGGTTCCCTTTACCTCGACTACTTTTTCTTTTGTACGGGGTAGTCTGCTTTTCAAGCTGTGGGTCGATGTATTTTGGTAATACTTACTGGATCGTCTGACCTAAAATTAATCGAACCCGTATTGGGTTGAAAATGATTGAGATTTAGGCTACACCGAATGTACTAAGTGAAAGAATGTATTCGGAAGAGCAGATCTTCAACTCAAAGATGTCAGTACAACAGGGTATAAAACATACAATATTTTTTGTAATGTAAGGTGGTATACAGTATGTAGAATAAAAAATATTCTATGAAAAAGTAGAAAATTAATAAGAGGAACATCTTCGGACATTAGAGAAGATGTGAAATCATGTTTTATATAAGACTGCATTTTTTATTCACTTAGTTGTATTCGGTGTTCTAGAAGTCTCCATTTACTATTATGTACTGGGAGCTGAAAAGAAGTCACTTGCGACGGCACAGAGATAAGGGGGTCTCTCGCTCGGCACGCGCCTGTCCCCACCATCGATGCTCCCGTAGTCCCAATGTTTAGGCTTTGAAGGCACACGCTACGTAGTATGTGTGACCGCTGTAACCAATATTTCGCTAGGGCCGATCTAGGACCTAGTGACTCGGGGCGCGCCCTTTCCGCATTCTGTCCAACCGACTTCTTCTCAGCTCGCAATAATAACAGTTTTGTGGAATTTTCTTAACGTCAATATCTATACCAAGATGCATCTGCTTGCATAGAAAAATGGAACACCCGGTACACTGAATATTTCTTAGATGGCGTATTTTCTGTGCATGGGATCGTTATCACGCTGAATAAAAGAATAATAAAGTACACTGATGAAAGGATAATTCTGTAGGGTGATTAAAAAACATTAGTAACGATACAAAATTATAACTATAATTTGCATAGAATTTGACTGCTGAAGTATCCCTGGTAGTAATTAATACTTTACAAATTGTTCTACAAAAGAGACGACTAGAAAATGAGGGATTAACTATCGAAATTAAAGTAATGGGGAAACTTATTTTTGTAAAATTTTCCAACTCTCTTAAGATTGCCCAGCATACATGAAACACGCCACTGTGGTAAAGAGTGTTCGTTCCCAAGGGATCGATATAATATGGTAATTAATTACACGTAGCCACGAGTACATAAAAACGAAATGGCAATAAAAATGGCAAACGGGAATATTACATATCACGCACTGCACTCGCTCGTATGTATAGACGGCTTCTTAAACGATCTGTTACTTTGCTAGTGCATTTATTATCCCTTTCTTCGAATTTTTGAGCGCCTTTGGATTCGATCTCGAATAATAACACCAAAAAAACCAATTACGAACACATTTATCATTCTCTGACAAACAGAAAAGAGATTCCAAAGAATCCGTGACCAAATGCGCTTCTATTCTTTACTATATGTTAACGTAGTCTCGATATTTTCTATATTTTCAAATTTCGCTCGTTTGTCATTACTACACTGCAGATTTTACGAGTTCGGGGATAGTCAAAAGCTCGGTTAATTTCCAAGAGTCTCCATTTTATTTACCGAAGAATAAAATCAATAGAAGCTTTCATTATTTTTAGTTTCACCTCTTGTACTCTGCCGTGCATTTCAGGAATATTATAAATGTTTTACTAAAAAAAGAAGCCGGTAATTATAGCAGAGTTCACAGGGCTGATGAACTCTTCAGTCATAAATATTGATTTTTGCGAACTACTTTACAACATCTAGCATCAAAATATTGATTTTATGAAAGAATCTATGGAAACTGATCAAATACAATTAATCTTTTATTGTATTGAATCTTGAACGATCGAGTACACCGTGAACGAATAAAATCCGCAATCTAGTCATTACCAGTTCTATATTTTTATCAAGTTTAATCTCTCGATTCGGGAAATAGTTCTTTTGCTCATGATCTCTCCGCTTGGACTCCGCTGTCCCAACAGACACCCGGAGTCCAAGCTGAGTATTTTTCATTATCTATCTCATTGTTGTTAAATTAAGCGGAGACGTTGTCGTATCTCCAAGATATTGAAACCTCTTGCTCCACTCGAAACACACATTTGTCGTCTCAACAAATTTCGGTTCATTTCCTGCGTCTAACAGAGTAGTCGCCGATATGTACAAATTGTTGATGCCCGAGGAACGCAAGGGGTTTCGCCCGTTAGTCTGCCGACCATTATTCATACTAATGCAGTAATGTCATATGTTTTTGTTGTCCCTCTAGTCCAAGCACCTAATTTTCCCGAACTCGAAGGCCTCGGTAGGTTCATACAGTATTAGCTTGCTTATTTTCTACCCCTCGTGTATCACCTCCTCGCTAGAACTCACCCATGGGTCGCCAACCTTTTGTACATTTCGAGGTAACTATACTGTGAGAAAGTTGTCATAAAGAAACCACAAACAGCCCTTTTTAATTTCAATTAAAATTATCATCTGTACTGTAGAACTCTTGAGCTTAAAACTAGTTTTAGCGTTTCCAAAATTTTCAGAACCGGTCATCGATGCAAATAATGCAGAAAAGCTTTGTATAACAGCAACATTTTAAAATTACTGAAACTGATGTGAAAAAATAAATAATTTCAGGAAGCCTTAACTTGTCAAATGGACCTAAATCTATTTTTGCATTGTTGCTGAGCTTTCAAAAACTGTCCTCCAGTGAATTGTCTCCAAAGAGAAGAGAGGGGTTCGATAAGATAATTCATCTGCGGATATGCTCTGTATCTTAAAAGATGCTTATCTTTCGACCACGCATGTCTTTCGTTTGGATCATCTCATTATATGGCCACTATTTCTCGCTGTATCGTTACCTTGAAGTATACATTGTTTCTGTTCATTTATCATGCGATCCACGAAACTTTTTCCTCTCACCTTGCGCTCGATTTTGCCGTTGCACTTGCACACTGTGTACTTCACCTATGTATGTATTGGTATATACCTGCTGCTGACTACTGGTCGCCGATTTCGAGCACTCGCCACGATACAAGTGTCACCTAATACACTTCTTTTCCGTGTATCTTCTGCGATGATGTTGTCTTGTACATTGTGGAATTTGGAATTTGCTGTGAGAAGTGTTAAGGTTTATTTTTTATCTCGTTACCCTCGTTTTTCTCGGTATATGTACATAAAAGGGTTGACAGCGGTAAGGTTGTTGTTTACAGCGATTGTTTTAAACTAAGACTTTGGTTAAATTGCGTTATATATAGACGTATTGTTATTATGATATCAATGTTGCGAATGTCTGTGGTCGATAGAGCTTTATGGATTTGTCTCGGCGATCAATGGATTTTCAGAGAATGGAGGCTGGGTCGTGCTTCTTCTTTGCCCCGCCTTAAACCACGCCCATCACGGCTCATTCGTGAAAATATGCTAGTGTCAATGAAATTTAAGCATTTTGCCGAGAAAAAGGAAAAAAGTGAATCGAAACGAACCTTTGTCTCTTCTGCAATCCCAAATCCATGCCACATATTGTGCTCCTGTAATATTTTTGTGTTTGTGCGACCATGACGATGAATTGTTCCAAGTAATAACTCCGAATGTAACGCTTGATACTTTACGGGAGAAGCTTTTTACGAATTTTTTTTCCCCTTCTTTTTTTTCTGTTAATCGAATCTGCGCATAGCACACGGGGAGATCTGTCTCCGCACTGTGAATATTCTATAGAATGGACTTTTGGCCGAATTGGAGGTGTGTTACGGCGTGTTGAAGTCGTTTCTGAAAAGAATCAGATCGTGCAATAGATTTAGAGACAGAAAATGAACTAGAGTTGGTGAATACGTGTTATATTAAATCTTTCTGTCGAATTATATAGAGCTTATACCGCGACCAGCCCGTTCCTGCGAGGATCCACCGTTGTACCTGAGATTGCGAACTGGAAGACCAAAGGACAAGAAGATCCCACGGTCCACACCCATCATGAGCTACGGAAAGAAGAAACTGCGACCTGAATACTGGTTCAGTGTGCCTCGCGATAGGTGAGTTCCATTTTCGCACTGGATTTTATAAGTTGTTTCGCTGCGAAACAACAGTTGACGCGGATGTAGATTAGTGGTAGAAGTTAAGGAGATATGGGCGGGGCTAACAACACAGTAGGCGTAGCGTTGTTGTGTATTTCAGGTAGCTAACTTCTTTACCTTTCACTAAGAAACACAACGAATTCTTATTTACCGATTTGAATGAAATGCTCTAGATTGATAATGTTATCCAAGGCAAGAATTACTGTACATATATCCTATTCACATACAAACGCTCAAGGCAAATAGGGTTCAACCTTTCAAGGTACACAAAATAAAGAAAGATGTTTCGACACAACAATTTATAAATGGTTTTTTTATGAAATAACAGTAGACTTAGATAATGCGTGATACTAATGGGAGTAGTTAAGAAAGATAAGAGCAGAGCTAAATGATATTGTAGACGTAACATTATTTTATAGGGCTGTTGACTATTAACTAGATATTCAACATTCTTCGTCTCACAAGAATCCTTGTTTATTGATTTCATTGAAATTTTGTGAGTGTATAGAATATTCCAAGACAAAAATAACGGTATCTCTTATTTGAAAAATGTTACAGCAGATTTTGTAACTCGTTCCTTACATAAAATAGTAGAGGGCGTGGCTGATAAATGATATATGGAACCGTGGGAAGAGCTAAGAACTTCCAATTCCACTTTTTCATTACCCTCACAGTACAAGAGGCAGAATAAAATTCATAACAAAATTTTTTAATTACTCATTACCATTCGGTTACAAAAGACCAATATTTATACAAATCTAAAATGTCTAAATTATTCGTTTACGCAAAATGACTACACTATTTTCTAGCATATCATGCCATATCATTTTCTTTATGAATGAGTGTTCTTATACTTGAGGATGCGGTCTAAAGACATAGGGAGGGGGTAAACGGTTCGGAACCAATCTGTCAGGGTACAACAATTTGTGGATACTAGAATGAAATGCTGCAAACTAAACGAATCCGTTCTATTGCAGTCTACTATACCACTTTCTAGCGTATCGTGCTATACCATTGTTTATCAAACCAATGAGTGTCCCGATGCTCGTGGAGGAGGAGTAAATGAATCGGGAGGGGGTAATTGAAGCCAATCTTTTAGGATACGGGCCTGGTTGCTAAAATGATACGCCGGCAGTTACCTGCACAGAGTCTACTGTACTACTTTTTAGCGTACAGTGATGTAGCATTTTTTTGTTTATAAACCGACGAGTGTTCGGATGGTCATGGGAGCGATGTAAGAGGGTGGGGAGGGGGTAAACGGTTCGGAACGTTCATTGTTCGTTGCCGGGACACGGTCGCGGTGCGAGGCGTGTTTCCGAGACGGTTGTCCGATCGGATTTCGATACGCGGCCTTAACGTGTTAACGTGTACACGTGAACCGAGCGTGGCGTCACGTGACGAGCGAGCTCAAGTCGCGTTCGCGTATCATCGAACGTGTGCGTCTCCCGCAACATTTCCGCTCCGTGGCCGGCCAACGCGATATTAGTCTGGCCGCGGAAAGAAAACGCGACGGGAGCGCGCACACCTGAATTGCTTGTGCCTGACCCTGCTCGTTTCGTGCCCGACCACGGAAAAACGCCGTCCGGTGGTACCTCGCGGTCTCGGTGCGTCGCGTCGTCGTGTTATAGTTACACGCTGTATAAATAGTCGTTCGCCGCGATCGCAACGTCGGACACGAGCCGAACTAGTTCGTGGAGGATTCGAACCGCGCGTTGACCGTCACGTGTCCCGGAGATTAGGTAACGGGACGTTGTCAGCAGCCGGTCCACTGCTAGCCACCGTTTCACACCTGTAGCCCACAGCAGTTATGTCGATCGTTGCGACACCAGAACGGAATGATTCCGCACACCGATCCGATCAATTAGTGTCCAAGCGATGCGAGCTAGACCGCTTTCGTGTAAGCCGGTATTCGAACGCTTACGCCGGTGCAACGTTTATGCAGCTGATTAGGGACACTGTTCTTTGAATTTTTTATCTGAATTTCGGTGTTTCGAATTCGCTGAATTTTGTTACGACGCGAGAACGTTGAAAGAGTAATCTTCATAAATCTCGAATTTTTAAATTCCCGAGCGTAAGGTTCGAACTGAAACGATTGAAATTATGTAACCGGCTAGGGGGAAGGCTCATGATTATATAAACCCAATTAGAAATTAATTGAGTGACGTACTCGGGGCTATGATAAAACTGATTGATTCTAATACCTAGTTCGTTGTTGCACGTGTTGAAATGCGCGAATTTAGAAATTCAATGATTCAAGCAGGAAACATTTATCGATGCACTGTGTAATTTTGAAAAATATATGAGCTTTTTAGAAAATTGATTCAACGGATTGCTGGTAATTGTACATCGCAAATGTGAGCGTTCGAATACTTTCGCGAGCCACTGTATCTCTAAAAATTGAATGAAATCCAGTAGTCGAACTTGAAAAGACCAAACAAAGTGTAACGTCAAGATTTTAACCTTAAATGGGCCAAGAAAAATTGTCTACGTTCATTTTTAGTACGTTCTTTTTAAAAACAAGAAGTTCCAGCAACAGTGAACAATTTTTGTGGAAATATTGTGCTGGAAAAGAGTACATAATGTCTTCTCAATATTTTGCATCTAGTGGGCACGACATTCCCGCTTATCTCTTCCGAGTTAAGGATAGAAATCAGGATTTTCGAGAGATAAGTTTGCATTATTCGTCACTCCCATAAACTCGAGCGTCTTATCGCTTACGCGCGTACACTTGCGTCTGTTTATTCAACGCTGTCGTTTGTGTAGGTTAATACGAATGTACTCTAATCTGGATTTTCGTGAGTGATCGCAAAAATTTCCATCAAGCAACACGTTTGTTGCGAACAGTATTCTGTCGTGCAACGTTGTAACGTTGCCGTACAATTCTTTATCTTCTGTACAATTTCGGTGGCAATGTTTTCGTGCTGAAACTTATCAGTGTGTTTATCATTTGCGAATCACAAATTTGACGTATTCTACAATTTTGCAGAACTTGTCAGGCAGACGTGTTTAGCAAAGTATAATACGGTTTCTATTTTTAGCGGAACGTTTCATAGAATTTGCTTTCCATTGTAATTCGCGTAAATTGCACATCCGTAAACATCCGTGATGCAATCGTTTGTATATTCTCTGTCGCTGATCCTTGGTATCGGATACATATGTGTTCAACCTACATTATGATGTACACCTTCGATATGAAACTAGAACTTCCGGAACTTCTTTAGTTTTATTATGGACGCAGTTTGTATAAAATAAACGCTCTTGATAACGCATTGATAATAATGAGATAGCTAACACGTGACGAACGCTGCCGATAGATAAGTCATTTCCATGCACGGTCTAGAATCTAGAAGGTCATCGCGAAAAATATCATTGGTATAATAATAGTGGTGTCGTAGATTCGTAGTATCGTGGTTTATACAGATTCCACTCTTCATCGACGATCCAACAAAACAGTGAAGTCTACTAAAATTGAAGGTTAAACTTTAACTTAGAGGACCATACATTTTTTATGTTTTTTATATAATCCTGTAGGTTTTTACGAGAAAATGCCAAAAATCCCTTACCTGTCAAAAATGCTTGAAATCGTTCAACTTTAAACACGCATAACTTTTGAACCAGTGAATATACAGGGTGTCCCGTAACTGGTGGTACAACCGAGCAAGGGGTGATTCTACATGAAAAACTGAATCGAAAATATAGAATAAAATTTTTTGATACAAGGCTTTGTTTTCGAGAAAAATGAGTTTGAAAATTTGTCTAGTGCGCGTGCACTCGGCTTACTTGCGGCTCAACGGACTTTATTCTGAGTTACCTCAACCTTTTTTCGCAAAGGTTTTCGAGGCTTGTATACATCGAATAAATCGAAGTAAATTGCTGGAAGTGCTGTCCACGTTGTTGTAGACATAATTGTGCTCGTCGTATTAAATTCCTTCGAACCTCTTGTAATGTGCAATTATTATGTTGCTTTAAGTGTTCAAACGCTATCACAATTTTTCGTTGTAATTGTTCGATGCTCGTTATGTCATCACGATACACAATCGATTTCACCTGACCCCACAAATAAAAATCTAACGGTGACAAATCCGGAGATCGTGGCGGCCAAGCTACTCTGCCACCGCGACCGATCCACCACTGATAATTTTTACTTAAAAAACGTCTTACTTCGCAACTGTAGTGGGGTGGTGCTCCATCCTGTTGAAAAATTAGCGTTCTTCGAATCTCGTTGAGCCGCAAGTAAGCCGAGTGCACGCGCACTAGATAAATTTTCAAACTCGTTTTTCTCGAAAACAAAGCCTTGTATCAAAAAATTTTATTCTATATTTTCAACTCAGTTTTTCATGTAGAATCATCCTCTGCTCGGTTGTACCACCACTTACGGGACACCCTGTATAACGTTAAAACTTGGATTTTTTGAATATTCTCGTCAAAATCTACGGGATTATATAAAAAAGGCTAAAATTTGTGACCCCCTAAATTAAAGTTTAGCCACATTGTATTTTCTGCAATAATGGCTTTGGTGGTGACAAACTAACACACAAACATATCCAAATTTTTCGGTAGTTTTCATGAGCAGACTTCATGCAAAATAAAAATTTTCTAAATCAATTGTAAGAAAATATCATTTTAATAAGTAGGAAATAGTGTAATGGTGTTCTTAAATTCTGCTAATATCTTCAAGGTTTTGTATTTCGCTCATTCAGTTTTGTCATAAATGCATAAAATCCGCAATCTATACCTGAATCATGTTTCAATTAAAAATTATTGTAAGATCTTTACATAGGTATCTGAAAAACATTATGTACTTTGAAGCTATAAAAGAAGAAGAAAGGAACAAGTGACAACGAAAAGTTGCTGCTTCAGTGCGGTCACAGCTTAAGACTAGCATGTCTGTCCATGGTTGGCCATTTCTACTTAGAAAACGGGCGTGGGCTGCGAAAGTGGTTTCGCAGTCGATTATCTCGTGAGCATCGGTAAATTCGATTTTGCATTTTCCACTTGGTTTTGTGCGTGGTATAATCTTCTGTTCGATTATATTGTTCGATACTGTCGATCTCTCTTTGATAAAAACAACGAGCATATCGTTGAAATGATTAGTACCGTTCCTAACAGAACGTTTTGCGTCGCTAGCGGCACAAATTATTATGCCAGCGATTCCGCGGAAAATAGCGAGATAGCTCAATTGAAATTTGCAAACCACGAGACGCAACCCACACTTACACCAGCTTAGGTAATTGTCGTGACTACAGACAGTCCGTCGGTGACTCATTTTGCTAATTTCTCTCAGTCAACCGGTGCGACTCTAACCAGTGTCACGTTTGGATTCTTCTCGATTACGTCAGAGTGTTGTGATAGTTTCTCTTGGAGCACCAGCGCACGCTGTTCTATCCATCGTGGAGTTTCATCGCAGACAACGAACTAATAAAATACAGAAAACTTTTCTTCAATTCTCCCCAATATTTCTAGAATTATTTTTATTATATCTTTTTTTCTTCAAAAGGACTTTCTTATTCAGATATAGACTTTCGTATTTTCAGAACGACCTGTGAAAATTTTAACTTTCAAGCTGAAACAGTTAAACAAATTTCAATTAAAGTTCATTTAATAAAAACTTGTTAATTTCTCGTCAGAAATTGCTTCTGTTTGAAATGAATGAACCAAGGTTTTTGATATTTGTCGTACTCATTTAAAAAGAAACAAATACATTTAAATTACTATTTTATTTCCTGCTTCTTAAGGCTTTGACTAGCCGAGAAAAATAGAAACTTTTGTCATGTTCAGAGAATCTTAGTACCGACTATAGCCCCGGACGTGTGGAATACATGTGTAAAACAACAAACGGATCAAGTCCGTAGTTTCTGAGAATAACGTGGGTCAAGGTTGAAATAACTACACTCCCGCCGAAACTCGTTCAAAGCTTCAGAAACGTGTGGCGTCATCGATGTCATCGCAGTCCTTCAAGCGTCTATTACAATCTCGTAAACTATAAAAAATATCGTTCGAAAAAACGCAGATTGGATAGAAAAAAAAAGAGGAAAAGAGTCGACTGTTGTTAACTTCTCGTTACAGATAACTCGTAATTGATAATTGTATTGACGATGGTTCGGCAGACCGATAGATCATAACTTTTCGAAACCGGAACGCAGATGTATTTGTTCGTTTATCTTATCGGAGAGTGGCTGGTTTGACAAATTTACTAGCAAAACGAGGGCCTTATTGACATTTTTATTTCGCCACATTGCGCCAAGTTGCGTCCGCGATTAACTCATGAAATACTAGCAAGAAGTAATAAGTAAGATAAACAGTGGCTAGCGACAGGTCCCCGTTCAATTACCCATCTCGCGGATCGTCGGGGAGGACTATGAATCTTCATAATCGTCTGCAAGCGTGCCCCCGAAGGTCCTGCGAGCAAGAAAAGAAAATCTGGAATGTGAAATCCTCGTTCCTGGCTAATTTTAACGCGTCGGTCCCTGGTTATCGTTCGAAGTGCAGCCTGTATCGCGTAAAAATAGTCGGATCGGTTAGGTTCGCGAGAGATACGGTGGAAACGGGATTAACGCGCTGGCAGCAGTCTCAGAAGTAGGAAACGTCCTTGCAGGGTCGTCGACACACGCGACAGATCGTTGGAGAAAGTTGAAGCCGGTTTCGTTGCACTGCACAAGAGACATTGCAATCGAATATACGCGTATCGATACCGGAACGCCATAATCACAACATGAACTGGACTCTAAGTGCAGTCGGCAACGCTGTGAATTTCGTTTACAACGAACATGTGTCGCCGACGGTTAGGCACATCGTACCTTTCGTCCATCGAAGGTACATGCCACAATTTCCAATGTTAATCAGACTATGCTAATACTACGACTCCTGTAGCTCTTGCACATAAATTATGCACCTCGCGAGTTTCTCCATTAAATAAATTTCGTTATCATGTTTGTTTAAATATTAACGTAACAATGGCTGGGACAGCGCGGTAGATTGATTATTGTTTCGAAACACGAAACACGATACAAACTAATAACGCGTTGACACCTCGTGACACGCAAGGGTGTCGGTACGTCACTCATTTCTCTGAAACAATGAGAGATAAAGAGGAATTATTTTACGACTAATGGATCGCTGTTTGATATCCGTTATCAATTCTGCAAAAAAAAAAATTAAATATAGCATAGCGTAATTCATTTGCTTATTCTGAATCTGTTCATGAAATACAAACCTTTGAATGTACTCTGCTTCTTGCTCATCTGTACACAAATAATTAAACTTGTGAATCTTTGTCAACAACACTATCTGTCAGATTGAGTTGATATCTCCTTTATTCTAATCTCTTACTCAAATGATTTTTTATCGAATGTTTAGAAGTTGTACACATTATGAAAAATTGTATACATTTGACGGTTGCTACATACGCGCGTATTCTGTTGCTCGCAGGGTGGACGACCTCTACAGGTTCATCCATGCGTGGGTGCCGTCGCTCTATGGGGAACTCGACGAAAATTACTGGAGGGAACGGGGCTACATCCTGGCGGACACCGACACGGATCTGTCCCCAGAATTGTCGCCTCACGAAGCTGGAGAGCCGGGCGAGTCCACGGAGGATGGCAAAACGCGCCAAGATAGCGACGAAATCTCCGACCTGACCAGGGAATCGTGGGAGGTGAGTACTTAGTCGAATACTCTCCTATTCCGATGATTATCGTCATCGACGCGTTCGTTCGCCTTCGAATCATTCAATTTTAACACGCTGAAGACCCAATGTTCTGATTTCGTACGAAAACGAATGGGGAAATGGTAATGAATCCACGCTACTGCACCGCCATTTTGGTATCGGAAATGACTGGTCTCTTGCGAAGAGGTAGAGGAACGTTCAATCCGATAGAAACATTTGATTTAAATAATTAAGAGTCAGAGACACCGTCTTCTTTTCTGATTCTAATTATTCAGCTTTTGCTCTTTAACCCTTTGCGGCGGCGATTGTTTTAAAACATTGTGTACTAAAAATTTGAAAAAATTACGTTCTTTGTTCGCTAATTCGGGGATTTGATGCGCAATCCTGATGTCGACGTCGGCATTCCTCCTCAAAGGGTTGAAATCACTGCAAAGGGAGTTACGTATTTTACTGAAAAAGATTGTACAATTCTATGGGAAATACGATGAATCTTCTGAACTTGTTGCAAGTCTTCAGCGTGTTAATGCTTCGCCACGTCAAATCACTCGACCACCATTCATACATCACACGATTGAGTTTCTCACGTTCGATCATGATAGCACCGTATTTACCACTTCATTCGCATCTTCTCGCACTCCTAAAACACCGTGGGCAGTGAACAGTTTTATTTCGCGAGCACTCGTGTGGGTGCAGTTAACGCGTGCTCCGCATCTCGCCTCACTTTTTGGTTCTCATCGTTCATGCAGAGGAGCGTTATCATCGTTCCGCTTCTCCCATTGCACCGTACTCTCAGGATCGTTCTTTTCTTTATCGACACGCATCCCATTTTTCTCTCTCGTCATCTTTTCGTCCCAAAGCTTCTGTTTTTGAAGGCCGATGATTTTTCATTTTCAAACGAAGAATAGATATAGTTGCTAGCTGTGGCTCAATCCTCTCATCGATATCGCGAAAGTCGACCGAAATGACAATCTAAGAATGGATCTATGCAACAAAGTGAAAATTAAATGGTGATGATCAAACTGAATACAGTGAATTCTCGATATATGTCAACAATATGGGTCTTGCCAGCGTCGTGTATCGTCCAGGAGACATACTCGAGCTGTGTTATGTTTACACTCCTCGGCGTCCGAGGCATCTCGAACTTCGAGGCCGCTCACGGGGTATACCCAGTGATAGTGGGGATAATTCTGGTACGTTTATCATCCAAGTCTTGGCGACATATATAGAGAAATCACTGTATACACATTGCTAATTTACCCTGCATTTATCGCGCGGAGCGTGGCAAACCACAGCAGATTTAATTTAACGAAATTTAAACAGTGAACCTACCGAGACTGTGTTGATTTAATAAATAGCAAAAATTGTAATAAATCATCCATGGAAAGATCTTTATAATGTCAACAACTGTGTGATAAAATATGCAAAACCATTCGTTTTAAATTCAGAAAATAAAATCTAAACGAATTTATCCGAAAATATATAATGGAGTCACGGATCAAATGTCGAAAAATATCTATGGGATACTTCCTATTCCATTTTCTCTTCTCTGTGAAAGAGATCGTCTGCTTCGGAGATTAGATAAAAATTGTTAAGAACAAGATAGAACAGATTGGTTGACATTTGCGGTAAAATTGACGAGAGGATCGGGTCAGCACGTATTAGCCGGTGATACAGAATTGCTAAAAACGGCCGATTGTATTGGCTAACAGTTGATCAAGGCCCCCTACGTAAAGCTGTACAGCATCCTGAAGACGTCGAGCACGTCCGCGGATTCGGAGCAGATCCAGGACCCGGAGGTACTGAGACTAACCCCAATACGTTTACGTATTCCCCCGATGAACGTTGTTACACAAGGCACCACTGTAATTGCTCGTTGTTGAGTGACGCACCTTTGTACCACACACAAAGTCACACCCATCACTCTTTTCTGTCGTGCACTATTATCGGGCCCACGTGTTTCCCGGGGCCCGACCCGCTCTGTGTCGTTGTTATTGTTGTCGTTGATCGTTCTATTGTGGCTTCCGGGCACTTTAGCCGTGCCCCATCGATCGATCGATCGATCGATCGTTCCCCTCTGTGTTTCGAATTCCTCTGCCGGATACCGGGGCGAAAAACACATTTTAGCAATGGCGTACCGGCGAGCCGAATCTAATCGCGCGAATGCGTGTGTCTTATATCGCTTGGATTCCATTCACAGCTCGCGGTGTAAAATTGACCGACGATTAGCATGTTCGGCGAGCAACAGACTGTGATTCATTGCACTCTTAATATTCGAGCATGAACGCGGGTGTGTACGATTTGTCAACTTGTGAATTTGGATCACAGTCTTGTCAAATAGGCGGCATAGGTGTTGTAGTACTTAGGAAAATTTTGGCACCTTCGAAAATGTTGGATGATCTTCGAAAATATTTTGGAGCCCTTGAAAAAATTGTTTGGGCTTACGAACAAATTTTACGATCTCTGGAAAAATTGTAGGTCGTACAAAAAACATTTGGGGCCTTTGAAAATGCAGGGACCAAAAATAACAGTTATTCTAAAATTTTCTACGATAAAAATCATTAATAAAAAGTTGATTATTATTGAAATTTAAGATAATCTACACAAAGTATAAAGAAAAAAAAAATCGAAGAACAAAATGATTAAAAAATATCGATTTTTATACTTTTTAGTTATAAATAACAATTATTAATGTCCAAAAAATTGAATCCTCCTCGATAAATGTTATCGATGAAGAAAAATGTTTCGATTGTTCAAAGCAGTGATCAATGAGAGAAGTTCATTTCGATCACTCATAACAGTTATCGATGATCGAATTTCTTTTCACTTGTCCATAATAATTATTGATGAGAAAATTTATCTCGGTTGCTTATTTAATTACTGAGTTATCTACTCTTTTTCGGATGGAGCAAGCCCGTGAAATTCATTGAAAAAAAATCGTCAAAATTTTTTTAACTGAGAAATCAGAAATATAGACTCCCGTATTTATCAAAACTAGCGTGCATAATCCACGCTATGCCCGCAACTCAGGTTAGCGTTGAACGAACCTTTCCTGCTCTAAAATTAACGTTAGATGATTTGCGGTATAATTTGGCAGGAATAAATTAGGAAAAACTCATGTTTGTCACATTAAATTTTGATTGTAGCAATTCATTTTACGAATAAAAAATTTATTAAATAATTGATTGACTACCATTTGAAATTTTTACTGTCTAATAATAACTGTTACAAATTTCCTTCGTCAATAATTGTCATGGGCGATCGAAATGAACTTCTCTCGTTGATAACTGACACGAGTGATCGAAATAAATTTCTCGCATCGACAACTGTTATGAGCGACCGAAATAAACTTCTCCCTTCGATAACTATTATTAGCGATCGAAATAAATTTCTCTCAACTATAACATTTACCAACAAGAGAACAAATTTTCGGTTACTTACAATCCTTATTTGTAACCAATACGATTTGAGTCGATGAAATACTTGTTATTCTACGACTTTTTCTTTTTGGTTATAACAGTTATTTATGGTCCCTGGAAAATAATGTACGGTCTTGGAAACAATTTTGGAGCCCTTGGCGAAGCTATTATTGCCTTTAACAATGTAGGGCTTTTGAAAAAATTGTAGTGTCTTAGAAAAATTGAAGGACCTTTAAAAGTATCGTAGAGTCTTAGATAAAAATTGTAGTGCTTACGAACAATTTTTGAGGTTTTTAAAGATAGTTTAAGTGCTTACAAATAAATTTTACAGTCCTTGGAAAAATTGTAGGACCTGAAAAGAAACATTTGGGGCTTTTGAAAATAGTGTAGGGTCTTGGAAAAAATTTTGGTGTCCTTAAAGAAGCTATTATTGCCTACAAAAATGTAGGGCTTTTGGAAAAATTGTAGGGTCTAAGAAATAATTTAAGGACCTTTAAAAGTATCGTAGAGTCTTAGAAAAAAATTGTAGTGCTTGTGAATAAATTTTGAGATTTTTAAAAATAGTGTAGGGTATTGAAAAAATTTTTGGAGCTCTTGGAAAAATTGTAGCTCCACGAAAAAATTGTTTGATCTGGTCAGAACAGTTTGCGGGTGTTAAATACGAAAGTGATTAAGGTCCACGAACCTCGTAACGCGACCTTGGTACAAGAAGTCGATATCCGACTGACGCGTACGTTCACGTCCCACGCGATAATTAGTCGTATATCTGTGAGACAGACTGACCTAAATTCACGGCTTCTTAACTCTCGTTCACCGATCAAGTTGACCCGAATGCAAATCTTCGACTTCGATCATGCTTTCTATTACAGTGGTGTATAAATTAATGTAACATCTACAGATATCCTCCTAATTGGATGTTTACTTTGACTCGGTTTAATTCGTGAAATATCAATATGACAATTACTTCAAGTTCTGTCATTAAGAAGACGCCGAGCGTCTACTATAAAAATTGAAAAATTAGTCTTTATTGTATTTATGGTAATGCATAAATTAATTTAATATCTAGCTGCAGATATCTTCTTAAGAGGATGTTTATGTTTGACCCCATTTAATTCGTGATGTATTAATGTAACAATTACCTCAAGTTGTGCTATTAACACGCAGCCATTGTAATTGAAACAGTGATTACTTTTTGAACCTCTATACTCACAAATCCTATTGGAAGTCAGTTCTCGAGCAACGATATTATCAGAAAAAATTAATTTTTCCGACATGGCGGTCGACGTGTTAGGAAGACACTGAGAATCTATTGTAAAAATTGAAGAATCGGTCTTTCTCATACAACAGAATATTAATGCGCTTAATTGAGCTTCTCTACAGAAAGTAAGAGTATTCTAAATGAGCATTCGTAAATGCTAAGGAATGAAATTTCCCGCTTGTCTTCGTTTTGGATATGCTTTGTGTTCGAGAAAGCGATAAAAATTCGTGATGAACAAAGATTACGGATATTCTGATCTCCGGAAGGTTAATGAGTCGTAAATGCTTCTCGCATGATGCCACTGTGACCAATTTATTTCCGGAAGGCCGTGGGCAAACGCGCGTCACTCCTTCCGTTGAACAGTGGCTTCATTTGCCAAATAGAGGTGTTCGTTGTTGCCAGGTTGCTCGAACAATGAGCGCAACCGGTGAATCTCGGGCTATTTTTGTGATCGATTTGTTGATCTATCGACCGGACGAATATATTAGCGTCGTCGGGAAACGCGTTCCTTCGAGCTCTTCGAATTTTCCGCTTCGTCTTCTCGTATTGTACTTTCCCAGAAATAACCCGTTTTATAACTTATCGCTCAACTATGAGAGCTCATTACTAGACAGCGGATTTTATGCATTTATGCAAACTGTAGAAGTATTTAAAAATATTGTTACATTATTTTCAACAGAACTTCCTTCAAGTTACCTTCAACAGAATCGAAGGTATAGTAGGTATTTGTAATCCAAATGTTCCTCGATCCACATGTCGATTTTCTCGTCGTAAAACACGCTTGCGCCTAACTTTACGAACCTAATATCGGTGGCTTCATGACTATGAAGTAGCCCAGAAGAAAATCGTCGACTCAAGGTCACCGTTCTACCGTATCGCAGATTTCTCTCTCTCTCTCTCTTCTCAATTTTCTCCCTCGAGAAAACTCTTAAAAATATCTTCCTCTAAAAATAAGGCACTCTGGAGGAAGCCCGCAATTGTCGTCGCGAATGTCTACCGTTCACCACGAGGTCCTCGAGGATAACGCAAAAGTGCCAAGCTTATTTTCACTCGGTGTTCGTTGACGTCACTGAGAATGGATATTGGGGGAAGGGGTGGGGGCGTGCGGTATAATTGTCGGCTAAAGATGGATTTCAACGAAGACTAGTCGGAAGGTGAACGGTGCATGCTCTAGTTAGTATAGTTAGATTCAGAGGACACGCTGTTGCACAGCAAACGCGACTGTCCGTAGGTGGATCTCGTTTATGGTCGATGCACCGTTTCCATCGCGCGGAAATCACTGTCTTGTTTATCGCTTCGGTGTGAATGGCTATCGTGTCTAAAATTATTCATTCAAACGTGGACGCGGGCCTTGGTTTCCGTCGATAAGAATGGACAAATGTAAATTGCAAAGTAAACGTAGAAAGCAGTAGAGAACAATTGACTAGTATGGGGAGGATTTTTTAATTTTTAGATTCTACATAAGTAAAAGAAACCTTTTCAAAATTTTGTATTTTGTATTTCCGTGTGAATCTTTACATTAGTTTTTTTTTTTTATATATTATTGGCAAACCAAAATCCTGCGGTTTCCTCTTATTGGAAATAAAGTGTCACTAATATGGGGAGGTATAGAAGTGTTCTCGATTTGGAATAATGTTTTATTTCTGGTTTGGATAGGGATCCGCAGTCTACTCGTTCTTACAGCACTTAAATTTGTAGCAATTTCTTAGATGCATAGTAATGTAAACGTTGTTTCAAATAACAGTATGGGAATATTTAGTGGCGCCACGGAGTCGCCACTCGAGTGGGTTCACCTATTAAACACGAATCTTATTGAGTCACAGACAGATGGCTGAAAGATTACATAAAATCCGGACTAGGATGAAGACGAACGAATCGGACTAGCCCTACGGAAAATGTTCCAAAAATGAAGCCGATGTTTCCGTCCTCAGATTGTCGCCGCGAGGACACCGGGAAACTTTAACCTTCGTTGCCCGCTTTCCTCGGCCCGTTGCCAAGAATCCGGCTTCGTTCCATTAGCCAGAGGCTCGCCGAGTCTTTGCTAAAATTGCTCCGCGAACGAGAAGCATGGCGCCAACACGCGACGACGCGCTGCCGAACGCGAAGTAAACATCGCATTCCACCGGCCGGTTCTTTTACAGCTGTTGCGTGCGATTTTATTTTCAAGAATCGTATACTCCCGCGCCGATACATGCCATAATTCTTATAGATCCCTACCGCGCAAACGCGGCAAAACTGGGCACAAAAGTAGCGAAGCAACCCTGAGAAGCTAATCAAGCGAGCGCACAGCATGAACCTCGAAAATTTTCGTGGCTGCGTCAAAATTTGATTAGTTGACATAATTGACCATAAATTGATCTCGTGCGATCACACGCAACACTGCAATTTGGTTCGACCGAATACCCAGCATGAATATCGAAAATGTTCGCGTGGGTGCGTCAAAATTTGATTACTTGACATAATTGACCATAAATTGTTCCCGTGCGAGTATACAACACTGCAAATTGGTTCGACTGAACGCCCAGTATAAATCTTGAAAGTTTTTCCTGTTTGGGTGTACAAAAATTTATTTACTTGGGCTTGTCGTGTAATTGATTGCAAACTGGTGAGAATTTTCCTTAATGTATAATTTCTTCTCTTGAATTGTTTAACTGGCTAAAAATCGATCTCGTCTTAAGGCGCACCTAAAAATGAAATAAAATTGGAAATATAATTAAAATTGTATACGCAGCTTAAATCTACATTAGACTCAATGATCGCTCTCGCATAGATACACAGCATAGTTTTCAACTCCTTCTATTCAACAGCATATATGTTGCCAAGATAGGAGCACTTATCGAATGTAAACATAAACGAAGCTTTAAAAACGCGAATAATCTAAGGCAAATGTTATCCAGAGACTATCTAGGTTCAATAAACTACTCGTGATAATATAAACTGCGAAGAGAGGCATGAAACACATAAATTTCGCAAAATGTCACACAGTGGCAGAACTGGCCGTTTCGCACTTGATCAAAATAATTGTTGCAAGCCATCGGAAATTGTATCTATCAGAAATTGTCCAAGGAGCTCATACCCTTCGTCAGAGCTGCTTGACATGCATATTCGTGGGCAAGAGCGCCCGCCGATGCCCGCAGGCACAGCCAGAGTCGCCCGATCAGGATTTGTTCCCTCATTTTAATTTCCCCTTCTAGTGCGCTATTCCCCTCGCTTCCGCCGCGGCCCGGTCACGTGACGCATTTCGCCTCTGTCGTGCATACTCCAGTAATTGCAGCGAGAGGGTAACTTTTTCCCCTGAATTCGTGCTCCCTCCCCTCATCTGACGACACTGGGCACAGCTACGGGCAAGTAACTTAGTGGAGTGGGGGCAGGCCATAGCACACAGCGTCGCCAGATCAAGACTTGTTCCTCCACTCTAATTTCCCTTTCTACCGCGCTATTCCTCACGCTTCCGCCACAGCCCGGTCACGTAACACGTTCCATCTCTATTGTGCATACTCCGGTACTGTCACAGAGAGGGTAACTTTTTCCCCTCAATTCGTGCTCCTTCCCCTCATCTGCCGACACTGGTAGCACAGCCGTAGCTTGCCACGTAGCTGTGACAACGAGTGTGACAAACACATGCAGCCTTGCCCGCAGGGGCGTGACTTCGTGCCCGCCGTTCTGTGTATGCCCAGGGCAAGAAAATCGCTGCCCGTACGGGCAGATGCTAAACAGCTCTGTCCTACGGATTGTGAATGTACATAAAAGAAAGTATATTGAAGCGAGTATTATGGCTCGTAAATAGAACTACGACCGGATTAGTAAGTGACGTTCAATGTCAAATAAGATAGCCTGTTTCCCCTCGGAAACCCAAAAAAATTTCCACCAGAGGATTCGTCCTCTGGGCGGAAAATTTTAGTACAGCTCAGTTATGATCGCCAAGCAGGTCGAACCTAATCGCACCCTCGAATGGTTCCATTCAATGCGGCCAACCCTTCGAAGGATCAATTGATGTCGCCTTAATTTGTCGCCTATTGTCAGTTTTCGACTGCACCTGTGAACAATAGAACACATAAACCGTGTGGAAAGTGTAACTATGAAACTATCCCTATTTTGCCGCGAAGCGCTAACAACTGCTGTCGATTGTTTATATCGAATCCGAGATATTCGTGACCATAACGATACTGTCGATCTACGTAACATTATTCTTTACAGATGATTCGGCAAACAATACTGCTCGGTAATCTCTGTTTACTTTCATTTAGTTTTTCGTGCGTTTTTTCTGTTTTATCTCAATTTTTTAACTCAACTGTTACATACCCGAACGATTTAGATGTTTATTGACCGAGGCGATTCGAGTTGGAGTTTCAGAATGATATTTATTTGGAATGGTTCAAGGCAGTGGTTTTTATCAGACGTGAATGTTTTTCTTATTTATTTAGTCGCCGCTATCTGTGGCGAATGACTCATCCCGATGTATTCGCGAGAAATGTGTATCATCTGCTCGCAACGGGCAGCCGAACGGATTTGTTGCGAATAAGGGAAAGGTATTTCCAAATATAAATTCTCTGGAATTCCATATATTCGATGCAACTGAATTTTCTTCTCTTCTTCGCGGGCCCGTTTGCTTTGGAACGTCGTTGTTCCAACGAAAAAGTCTTTATTAACACTGGGTTTCTGGAAATTCCTTTTTTCAATAATTCTGTATCCTAAAAAGGGAGATAATTTTCAAAACTATCGCACCCTAACTGCAAAGGTAACCCCATTTTAAAAAATAAATATGTATGTTAATCAAGTTTGCGAGAAAAATTATCTTCATGTTTATTTTTTAATTCTGAAAAACTCTAGTCAAGGCATAACTACAGAGAGCGATCAAATCATTACGAACATTCCGAAACTCCTACTTATTTGAAGTTTGGTAACAGATGAAATTAATACGGTACTTATACTACCTATTATAATCTACCTAATAATACCTCTTTTATTACAGAATATATTGTTATGTTTTCAATAGCATATGCCAATTATTTTATATTATTTGCGAGTAAAAAAGCTGCTGCAATAATTTGTTACTACTTCAATTAATGCAATTTAAATATTGGAGCTGCTTCGAGCTACTTTTGTATCAAAGCAGGAGAAATTAGTCATCAACCATTAAAAAGATTTAAGAGAGAGTGTACTTTACTTTAATTATTATAAATATGTTCTGACATTAAACTAAAACTTACTAATAAAAATCTGACACATTTAACATATCGAAAAAAATGGAATACCTCATAAAATTCGAAAAAATACAGATTTCGTATTGAAGTTTAAGCGTGACCACCCTAGAAATTAATTTAACACTAAATTTACCGAGCCTTAAAAGTAACTAATACATGTTGTCTTATAAAAATGACGAGATTGAATTTATTTGGATTTTGTGCGCTTCGTATTATAATACAGACTCTACTAAATATATTCATTTAATCATTTCCACGAAATCATCTTTATAATTTCAGTAATTGTAAAATAAAAAATCTAGAACCGGTCATTTTGACCGGCGGTGGTAGGTTTAGTGTTAAGAATAGTGTATTGTCATGAACACTACATTCAATTTTGTTCATATTTTTAATTAGGGTGCGTCGTAGTTAAAAAAAAATAGGAACCATTTTTTTCGAAATGACCTCTGTTTTTTCTTGAGAGACTGCAGATTTCATGCAATTTTTATTGCAATATTTGCTCCAGTAGAGAAATTCATTTGAAAACTCCTCATGCAGACGCTTTTACAAATTCAATAATCGTGAAAGAAAAATCTGAAACATGTCATTTTGACCCATTCGATAGTGCTAGTGTTGAGTGTGGCAATATTTACGAAACTGGAGAAAAAAGGTTTCCATAAAAATTATTCACGCTCGGCACTCGAGACCAATTTCACCCAAACTCCGATAATCCGTAATTAGCAAAACAACTGCAGCATGCCAAAATACTCCGAGAATTCCACGAGGTCGTCCGAAGCATAAACTAATAAAACGATCGACCATCATTTCGGTGCACCCCCTTCCCCCGACTGAGGGATACCGGACAATCACCAACCCCGCCCTGGAAACCCCCCCGCTCGCGCTACACTTCAGCCTACACAATGAAATTAGCCCAAAACTTGTTTTACTCGAGACAAATGCGTTTAAAGTTTTTTGTTTAGACAAACGGAGAGAATGTAATTTTTGAGTGCTTACAACTATTTCGGTTAAAACATCCAATCTCGAATTGTAACTTTGGGAATATATTCTATAGATGTACTAGTTATTGTTGATTGAAACAAAAAAAATTCGATTTTTTATCCTCTATACCAGGACCCCCTTAACACGTTAAAAGCGGAGCCAATTTTCTCTCATTTTTCCATTTCACTTGACCTGACGCCTCAACAAAAATATTTCAAGCGTCCTTTCCTACTTAGCACCATTTATGTTGTGAAGTGAAAACAGTTCCAAAAAATATTGATGAGAAACGTAGGGTAAGGAACCCAATTACCGTGCTGATATTAATTATACTTATTTTTAAAATATAATAAATATTAAAAAAGGGATATGTAACATATATATTAACTGATTTTAATAAAAAAAAACCTAATATTATATACTTTAAAAATAAGTGTAACTAATATAGGCACAGTAATTAGGTCCCTTAGCCTATTTGGTCAAATACCTCGAGTACCACTAGAGAAATTATATAATTTTAAATGAGGATATCGTATCTCTGTGTAAACAGATACCAGGAAACACGGTTCGATGCATTGTGAAACAGTTGTTTTGTTTTTGTTGCGTTTTTCTGGTCAAAGGTCAATCTATTCTCGTATTCTACCTTCGTTTGTGAAGATACGCTCGTGTACAATATAGGAACGGAAATAGATTATAATTTTTGCGTTGAGCGGATAATGATCTCCGGCCTATGTTCATTTCGTATACAGGGCGAGGCACCTAAGACAAGCTACCTGAATAACCTCTACATTTTTTGAGATAGGAAGAAACGTTCCAGACGAAAGTTATTTGGTTAAGGGCCCATTACGTGGTGTACGTAACTCTTTTTTAAGGTGGAGATGCTTAGGGGATTCGAAGGTCAACTTAGTTTTCTTAAATGGAAACCACGTATTTTTGAACTCCTGCGACTGTAGCCCTTCTCGAGACAATCTCAACTGTGTAGTCATTCAAGGTGATTGAAAGTCATTCAAGGTAGTCATTCAAGTCATTAAGGTCAAGAACGTTAAAATGGATGAAAAACGTAAATTCACTGTGAATGCTTAGGGCGTAATGGGATATTTCCAGCTTTATTAATGAAATCAAACTGGGTCGATTCAAAATGTGAACAAAGTGCTTCAATCCAATATAATCTGCTGCAACAGATGCAAAAATACCAGCGGGAACTCATAAAAAGAACCTGTGCTGCTATCGATCACCGTACACTTTACTGCGTAACGCAATCAGTGGGTCAACGCTTCAGACGCTGTCTTTCTGTGGCTGGTCATCATTTTGAGCATCTGTTGTAACAAATTACATTGGATTGAAGCACTTTGTTTACATTTTGAATAGACGCAGTTTGGTTTCATTAATAAAGCTAAAAGTATCCCATTACGTAAGCGTTCGCAGTGAATTTATATTTTTCATCCTTTTTTACGTTTATAACTTTAAATGACCTTAAATGACCTTGAACAACCTTGAATGACTATACAGTTGAAATTGTCTCGAAGAAGGCTACAATTAGAAGTTCAAAAATATGAGGTTCCGTTTAAAAAACAATAAATTGACCTTCAAATCTCCTAAGCATCTCCACCCGAAAAAGTTACGTACACCACGTAATGGACCCCTCGAAACCAAATAACTTTTGTTTGAAACGTTTCTTCCTATCTCAAAAAATGTAGAAGTTATTCAGGTGGCTTGTCTTAGGGGCCTCACCCTGTATGACAATGAAAATAAAAAACATTTTGAACACTACATGCCAGTGATTTTCATATATCGCTACAGTTGAAGAAGCGGTAATCATATCTGACTGATCGCATAAACATCGACAAATTAATTAACTGTAGACCGTTCCGTACTACACGATGATACGTTGTGGAAAGAAAGGGAAAAAGAAGCTATTTGGACAGTCGAGATACATGTAAAAGTATTGGTCACGATCAACTATTTAACAGACCGTGAAAATCCAATGAAAGTTATCGCACTTATTGCAGCTCATAATGGCTGCATTGTAGGCAGACGTGACTGCATGCACGCCGTACTCACGTTAGTCACGTACTGTTCGAGACAGAACCGAGAAATCTTCGAATGTTTACACGGGATCAACAAAATTCTTTGAAATAGTGAACATACAATTGCCTGTCTTCGTTATCTTCCACAGTTCAATCATGGAAATCATTCTACGTGGACTGAAAATCATACTGTGATATTGTACGTTTTTTGGTACACTCCGTAACCTTTATCTGCCCTTGTTGCCCTACGGAGAATTTTCCGTACTGCTTGAACACGTTCGCTACAAGCACTTATTTCGACAACAGCCCTCATAGTTATAATATATTATTAAATACAACGTATCTTAAAAAATATGAAAAAGAATATTGTCACATCAAGATCAAGAAATTCCGACCAATTGCAATGTTTTCAAAATTTGTTTCATGTAGTAAATTAATTCAAACTTCTCAAAAGAAGCTCGTATGGTACTTCTCGTATGGTCCAATATCGAAACGTTATCGTCCTCTTAAAAATATCCAAATATTACTGTGGTCCGCTATAGTGCCCCCCGCCCCATCCTCCACCCCCGGCTCTCTAAAGGTTAAGGGATCAGCGTGTTCAGAGACTATAAGATAAACGACCGAACACGGTGTTGAGGCATCTTTCGATTTCCAGCGGCCCGAGTGACGCGGTCGCCGACAGAAAGGTCCGTGCCTAATTCGGTGCTCCGCGTGAGTTTCACCGAAATCGGAGGGTGGCAGCGTTCCAAGGACAAAGGGCCGGGAGTCATAGGTCGAAAATACGAGGCTCGAAGATGTAGTCGCTAGAAAAATGGAGCGGACATCGCGACACATGCTCCGCGAACGGGACGAAGGCTCGGACCGGCGGCCGGCAGAACACGTGCTGCGCAGCGCCGGATGCGCGTTGCACTCGCACGCCCCATCCCCTCTCCCGAACCGGCTTTCCCCTAGCTGCGCGGTATTATACTCACCCCGTAACCGCGATGCTTCAGTGTTGCTTCAGTCCTCGGCGAAGTGAAGTCCGAACACGCCCCGGCGGCCGATCGATCGCGAAAACGAAAACAGAGCTAGTCGAATCTGTGTTACGTTTCATACTACACGCTCCTCGGCCCGAGTCGATAGCCTCTGAATCACGGACTCGCGTCAAACTCGGACGCACATTGTGAACAATATTACTCCGATTCTTTTTTACTCCGGTGAAAATATACCTGCCCGTCGACCAGGACAGTAGACATATTGATACAAGCAGTCGTACCTGTTTTAATAGATTCTACTTCCGAGCGAATTCATCGCTCGCTAAGGGTGGTTTCGCGTACCCTGAACCGTTCTCAGATCTAAAACGAGGTAGAACTTTCATTTCCCCTTACTCCTTTCATTTTCCGAAACCGGATAAACAGTTTCAATGTTTCTCGAACGTAGCACGTTTGGTGCGTTCGTAAAGAATCGCGTGAAGACAATAAATGTTCGTGTAGCTTAACCCTGGATAACTAAAATACCATGCGTGGAAACTCGAACGTAACGCTTTCATAGAGATGCGTTACTGCACTGTATATTTTGTTGTGTATTTCTCACAGAAACCAGTGAATGAAATATAGAACGTTGGGAAGAATCGAACCGGTTAAAAATATCGATACATTATTTTCAACTTTTTAAAATTGTTAGAGGAAACGTATTTTTATTGGGATCCTGCCTCTTGCAATCGATGCAGACTATTTTTATTTCACATGAAAATTCACCGATGCCAGATCCTTTTATACCATGTAAAGAAACGGAATCGCTATTGAATTTATTAGTCGAAACATCTGGTGGATTTATCGCAGGATTCATATGTTTCTTCATTTTCACGTTGGTTATCTAGGGGTAAGGACCTTTTCGTTCCACTCGAGCCGGAATATCTTCAACCCTTTGAGGACGAGTGTTATCGTGTTGGCGACATCGGGAGTTAATGTGTTTGATTCTTGGAAACGAATAAGTTCATCATTATAGTAACAAAAGATCAGTGTGTATATTTTTTCGCACAACTGAAGACTTCGGTGAAGGGTGTGTAGCTTCCCGAGGCATATACTTTCACTGTCGGAGAAAATCCTCATTCGCAAAGGGTTAACAAAACACTGAAACTGATTTCATTTTGTAAAAATACTTGAGCGAGCATCCGCGATTGTAAATGGATTTCTAGACTGAGTTATCGTTGTTCGCACAGCTTGGAGGATTCCGGACCGCAAAGGGTTGATATCTAGAGGAGTCTGTGCGGATTATCGGGCCGAGTGTTGACGATAATTCACCTTGAAGAGGCTGCTCCTCTCGTGCGGAGCGTATGCACTCTTCGTGAACAGTACGCGAAACTTCGACCCACGGTACTCTCTTCGGCGTCTATTCGGTGGGCTTCTAGAAAGTTTCACCGAGAGACTCGTGGCCTGCGCTCAACGCGCATAATGTAAAAGTGATTTGCACCGGTGCGAAAGTGACAAAAGACAGCCCGGTGGGAGAAAGAAAGAAAGAGAAACAGACTGGCACGACCATAAGTTTCGGGTCCGAACGTGAACGAATCTAGTCAAAATGCCGAAGCCAAAGATCCCCAACCCCATCGCCAAGCTCTCGAAGTTTCTGAAACAAAAGACGAAGGTAATTATTGGTTTTCGTTTTCATCTTTTTCTCTTGCACGTCCGAACGTTTAGTTCCGTAGTCAGGTCGGGCGTTAAGACAGGTTACCGGCGATAAATCGTGTTCATCACGTGACCGATACCTCCGATCTTGGAACCTGAGGAATTTTGTTTTCTCTCCGAAAGATCACGTTCTGCGTTCGATGACGGCCGCTTGTAAATGTTCCTGTCCGTCGATTATTTTGTTTTACGATACAGAAGGTGCGGTGCGTTCTCTTTGAAATTCTGGAAAATTTTCGGGTCTCCCGTGCGAATCCGAAATCCCCCGCATTCGTACAGTGAGCGATCAAATTGTTAGATCCACAATTCCAAAAAATATATTTTTCAACCACGTAATTGTCTGCAGTGCTGCTAAACGTACATTTGTAATTTTCAAACATTAATATTTTATACAAAGAACCACATAGGGTATGGGACCCTATTACTGTGGTCGTGCCAATTACTGTGTCTATATTAATTATACTTATTTTTAAAGCAGAGATGTTAGATTTTTTTCATTAAAATCTGTTAATATGTCGTACATCTCTTTTTTAATATCCAGTATAATTAATATAGGCACAGTAATTGGTACTCTATCTCCACAGTAATTAGGTCCTTTACCCTAATTGTCCGCAGTACTGCTAAACGTACATTTATAATTTTCAAACATTAATACTTTATTCCAAAGATGATAGAATCCAGTGTAGCTTTCGTTCAAAAATTGATTGTGTCAATATAAAATTCCCAATAATAATAAAAATAATAATTTTGTAATAATTTCAGTAATAATTTTGTAGCATGCACGAATCTCCAACAGAATTAATAGCGTGCTAGTGTAGTTAATGTAAAAGTTTATATTGAACGTTTGCAGTCTGTTCACGCGCTGAATTGAAAAGTTTAAAAGGAAACTTTCCCGGAGATCGAAGTACGCTGCGCCGCGCGAATGTATAAATGCACCGGTAAATATTATGCGGATCGCACTGTTCATTGATAACAACTTTGACGCAAGCGTCAAGAGGCTTCTGTTAGTGCGTTAATCTCGCGAGGAAAATTACGCATTAGAAACGAGCGGTTTATTTTTTAACGCGACTAGACTTGAGTTATAGGAGTGACGCGTACATAAACAGTCTTGGCAAAATATTAGCGGTATCTGTGGTTCAGAGCATCAACCTGTTTCAACTTTGTTGAACGGTGCTCGTTTTGCGCGAAAATGAGAGCACGAGGTGCGACGGGTAGAAATCTTGGGGGAACTTTTTACTCCGGAGATAATGGTTTTATTGAAAGGTCAGCTGATGTTTTCCTCGGTTTCATAACCCCTTCGTGTACAAAGACGCGTAAGATAATATGTTTCTTATGTCTGAACTGCAGAATTTGATGGATTTATGACAAAAACTACTACGTCAAATACGAAACAGTGGATGTTGAAAATCGTTAAGGGTGTCATCATGTTCTCTTTGATTGGTTAAAATTATTAAAAGAGAAAATACCACAATTAACCACAACACCACAATTAGAGGTATCCCACAATTAACATAGACAATTTTTATTTTGCACGAGGCTCCACAGTCCACTTATGACAGTGTGCATATTGAAGTATTACTCAATACACACACACACACACACACACACACCGATATTTATTACACACACCTTATTGCACACCGATATTTCACTGATACAGTTTTGTTCCGATATAAGACGATGGCTCGGGACCGCCTTTTGTCGCATTTCGAATGTAGCGACAAACTACATATAAAGTGGTCGGTCGAGCAGCGATACAATCCTTCAGCGATATCTTTTGTTTGGAAAAGGATAGAACACGACATACGCTCCCGTTCTGGCGGGAGCTAAGCGGTGTCGAGCGAACAACCTCGCAAGAAGAAGAGGGGACAGAGATTTTCTTATTTCGAAATAAACAGCATCGTCTTGCATGGGGATAAAACTGTACATGTTGATGGTCGCTGGAGCTTATCTGCGGAGGGTTAATATTAATAGTGAACATTACCAGCAACGTGTTCGTTAAATAGTATCCCTGGTTACATCGAATTTCATTTAATCCGTATGTCACGAGTTCCATCTTGTAATCTAATGTACTCGTCGAACCTGGAAAACCCATTTCTCAAATTCTATTAGAGAAATACTTTCCGGTTAGAAACCCGAATTTGAAATCCTGTTTGTTCCCTTGCTGTAACTTCTTCTCCCTGAAATTTGTTAGTTTTGTGCACGTGGAATTTTTCATGGAACACCGTGTGTGACGTTATAGGAGTCTCTGGACGAGAGTTTCGAATCTTCCTCGCGGCTCGTGAAAATAAATTCGTTCATGAAATACGTTGCTGATCGCTCGTAAACATATGTATATCAGCCGCAAAAGCTTTCATGTTCAGGGGAGGTATGTGTATGCATATGTTCGCGAGATACGTATCGGGACTAGAATAACACTGTCGCTCGGTTGTTTACTTCTGCAACCAGTCCTTGGCCGCGCCTAGGTCCACCTTTCACAAAATCTGGCTGCGTTCGATACACGATCCCCGCAAACTCGGCCGATCTCCAACAGACCCGCGAGTTACGCAACTCTCTCTCGCAACAAAGACCGATATCCGACGCATGAACGCTAGCCCGGTGAATAGTCAGTTTTTTCTGCTTTTATGGTGTTCGCCATCTCCATTAGCTTGTCCGGAAAGTTGCTTTGATATCTTTTTCCTGGGAAATGAAATCTGGCTCCGTTCGACCGAGTTGAACGACGTATTTTTGAGCAGAAAAGTCGAATGAAAACACGCGCCTCGGGCGCAATATTTAAAAAATGACGTGTTTAGATCGTTAAAAAGAAAACATAGAAAGAGGATATGAATTTTGTAGAAAAATATGTCAAAATTTTTTACAACAAAATGACCAGTTTTTATAAGATTTAAAAACGTCTAAAGACAAGTTTTACATTCCTCAGTTAAATTTTATCGAGCCTGTCCGTACTGCTCACCTTTCTGTCATCGTTGGTGCATTTATTTTATACCGTTAATTTTCGTAGAATGATACAGCAAGTCGCATTGAATGAAAAGGAATTTCATTGAATGAAATATTTCTGCAGGAAATTCCAGATGTTTACTGTATTGTTGTTCAATCCGGGGGCGATTTTTCCAAATGACTCTTTCATCGTTTCTCGAATCTTCAATTCGTTCTCTTAGTCGTCTAATACGTACAAGCGAGGCTACGTTTTTCCTCCGTAGTCGCCAGATGAGGGGAGAGAGCACGAATCGAGGGGAAAAGTTACCCTCTCTCTTCCGGTACCGAGTTAGTCACGTGACATTGTGACACAGACACGACAGAGACGAAACGCGCCACGTGACCAGGCCGTGGCGGAAGCGTGGGGGAATAGCGCGGTAAAAGTGGAAATTAGAGTGGGGGAACAAGTCTTGATCTGGTGACTGTGGTTTTCTCCGATTCTTTAAAAATAAGTAACAGTTTATTCCGTGTGAAACATTAATCACCGGGCAACCGACAGTTAATGGCATATCGTGAAATGCCCGTTTCGACGAGCGTTTGGCACTCGCCCGGACCTGGACCCGTTTCAATTCGTGGCAGGGTACACATATAGCCGCCACGAGGGTTAAAATTAAGCGAGCGGGAAATTTCGTGATAAGTCTGAGTGGTTCCTCGCGAGCGGACGGGAGAAACGGGACTCGAGACACCGTGAGATTCTCTGGTAGGTCGTAATCGATCGTTGATTGATCAGGTGAGCTGTAGAATTACCTTGGGAGTGTTCCAAGATAATTCGGACGACCAGGGCAATCGCAGTCACTCCCCGTCCCCCTCCCCAATGACTCATGCTAAAATTAATGATTGCTCGATTCAAGATATTAGTACAGTGATGTCTCGATACGTGTGAAAGAGATGCGCATGATGTTTGCGACAAATTTATCGAAAGGGCGAGAGAGGGGATAATAAATTTTAATAGGGATGAAATTTATTAAGTAAAATTGTAGTTTTTAGAATTTTAATTGCGACTTGGATCAGTGTATACATTGTTTTAGAATTAGGATTTAGGATAGATTTTAGATTTGAAGGAATAATGCTGAGAAATAACAAAAATTAGGTTGATAATAACTTAATTGGTGTAATGAAAACAATAAGTAATCAAAAAATGAAGAAGCCTTTTTAGAGAATATTTTAATAAAATTGAATTTTAGGGGAGTTTAATTTAAATTACAATAGTTGCATAATATATTTTAATAGGCGATAAAATTTATTAAGTAAAATTTTAGTTTTTAGAATTGTAATATTGAATAAGACGAAGTTTACGTATAGCTAAACATTTTAGAAAAAAAAACATTAATGGTGTTTTAATCGCCTGGTCGTTCAAAGTATCTATCAAATAGAGATAACAGTAGAACGAGAAATCAAACTATACAAACAATAAAAACTGTGGAGACAGTGTTTCCCAAAAATATCAATTAGAAAACGTGAAGGTATTATACCTTCACATTGAGATATTCGTGCGGTCGAATGGAACTAATGTTGAATAATATCAGAACAGTTGCATCGAATGCAATATGCTTGTAGAGATTAGAATTGTAAACGCTACAATTTCAACTATAACTTAGCACACAAAAATTTACATTACTACAATTGAAACACAAGCCACAGAAATACGAGAACTGTTGACGCAGGAAATGAAAAATTTTATTAACAATTCGACGAGTGTCAAAAGACTTAATTGTCAGGTCGGTCGAAACTGTCAGCGGCGAGCATGGTCGCGTTCAATTTCCCGGTCTCCTTGAATCACGCGAGGGCTCTTGGGATCGATTCGAAAGCCTTATTGAGACTTCCTCGCGAGGAATTTTTCCCCAGACGAATGTCCCGTCGATCGGCGACTGGGACCATTTAGGCGAAGGCGCACAGTGGGACAAATGCCCAATCTAGGTGGAAAATCTCGAGGTCGAAAAGCAGATATATTTTCCATTAATTCTTCTTTAGGAACACAATAATTAATTTAATACCCGTGTAAGTGTAGAAATCAATACATGAAAACCAAACCAAATGCAATTTTTCCAATATTTTCATTGCACAATCACTAAACTAATCTTTCTAAGTTTACAGAAAAACTGTCTTTCGGTTTGTTTATAGAAAAGTGTATATTTATTTGACTTAAAATTTGACTTGAAGTGTATATTCATTTAGTATGTGGGAATTTATTTTTTTATTTCGAAAACACTATGACACCAAGTTTCAAGTTTTAAAATATTATTTGGAAGCACTATAAACAATGTGAAATGGTTTCTGACATTTTTCCACCTAGAATCAGCATGTGTCTCGCCGTGCGGCGATAGCGATGAGAAAATTTGAAAAGCGTGTCGCCGCGAAATAGTCGCGATTATGGCCGATGAAGAGGGGGTGGGGCTAAGTTCTTAACGTCAATGTGGAACAAGGCACGAAAGCAATCACCGGATATTGTTGAATTACATAATTGGACGGATTTAACAAGGAAAGCTTCCCGAGCTCTGCATTAACTTTAATAAGCCCTCAACGAATTATGCTAGTCGTCAAGCCGAGAACGCCCGGTACTCTCTTTCCAGCATTGTGACTAATAAATAATTTACGGAATATGAATGAAACTCCGTCATCATATAATTTTCATAGAAATCTGGTATTTTGTACCTTTTCTTGTTTTCTTTTTATTAATTCTTATTGGAATGAAAACAGTAACGACGCATTGTTATAAAGTCATAAATAGGGACCACATCAAACGTGTGCACAAATGTTTACGACAACCGTCAATATGTACAATTTTATTCCGATATAAGACGACGCTTTTTGTTTCGAAATAAGGAAATCGCTATCCCATCTTCTTTTGAAGTTGTTCGCTGAACACCGCATAGTGCCAGAACGAGAGGGTATGTCATACTCTGTCCTTTTCCAACGAAAGATATCGCTGAAGGACTGTATCGCTGCACGGCCGACCACTTTAGTGGATACCACAGCCTTTACTCGATATATGTCTCAAATATCTAGCCGATAACCGTCCCAGAACTATCCCCACTGCCGCGGAGTATACAATGAATTCTGGATATGTCAACAACACGGGTCTTGCCAGCGTCTTGTATCGTCCAAGAGACATACCCGAGCCATGTTATGTTTACACGTTTATCGTCCAGGCCTTGGCGCCATACAGGGTGTTTCACCTAACTCGAGCATCTAAAATATCTCGCTTGTTTTTTATGATAGAGAAAAATATCAGAGGAAAACATTAGTTTGTTCAGAGGGACAAATACTATGATAGGCCAAAAAAATTTGTTGAAGGTTATATTTTTTGAGATTTCAAGGTCATCGAAGTTTTTTTAAATGGAACGATATATTTTTTTATCGCTATATGATAGCTGAGGCCAAGACGAATCCAACGATCTGTAATATTATGACCTTCTCGTGACCTTGAGCATGAACAATTTGTAAAAGTAGGGCACTTGATGTAAATAGTGAAATAACTATGATATGATCCCCCTAGGGTATCAAGAAATGTTCTTGAACTTTGACTAATGACTGTAAACACGCTCACAATAAATTGTAAACACTGATAGAAATTCTTCTCGTTTCGGTGACTCTAATCAGTACGTTTGAGAAATTCAACGGGATTTATTCGATTGTGAAAGATAACGATACTTCTTTGAAACTATAATGTACAGTGATGCAGGAAAGATAGAAATGATTTTAGTTTATGGTGAGGCTAAAAGTAACTCAGTACAAGCATCTCAACTGTACGCAAAAAGATACCCTAAGAGAAATCATGCTTCTCGACAAAGTTTTGATCGCATAGTTCAAAACAATAAAGTGTTACTATTATTAGAGAGCATTAAATCGTTGAAAAGAAAACGATCAAAGCCTGCTACTGGAGAAGATGCCGAAACTTTTGTATTCTACAGATCCTACTGCAAGTTGTCGAAAGATTAGACGTTCTTTAGGCATTTCCGTAGCAAGTGTGTGCCAAATATTGCAACGTCATAAATTTCATCCATACCATATTTCCTTACACCTAGAGCTTCATGGCAACAACTTTGAGAGTCGTGTTGCTTTTTGTACATGGACATTGCAGCAAATACAAAGAAATTAACATGTCTTTTATGACGTTCCCTTTACTGACGAAGCACTTTTTTCTGAAAAAACTTCAACAAGTTGTGGGGATTCATTGGTGATAACAAACTCAAGGTCATAATATTACAGGTCGTTGGATTCTTCTTAACCTTTGTTATCATATAGCGATCATAAAAATATAACATTCCATTTAAAAAAACTTCGATAACCTTGATATCTCAAAAAATATAACCTTGAACAAATTTTTTTGCCTATCATAATATTTGCCTCTCTGAACCAACTAATGTTTTCCTGTGAAATTTTCTTCTATCATAAAAAACAAGCGAGATATTTTAGATGCTCGAGTTAAATGAAACACCCTGTATATAGAAAAATCACTGTACCCCGTGAGGGGCCATGAAGCTCGAGAGACCTCGTTTGCTGATTAGTATAACAGGGGTATATCGGTGTGAGACCAGGAAATCATTGCTAATCCAATAAAAAGAAACTTCTTTATTTTTTCATTATTTTTTATGGAACTTTCAACCACATATTTGTGGAATTTTTCTGATTAAAATGATACCAAACACGATATTATTCGGATTATATTTACTCTGTAATGAGAAGTAACTTTCACCGTTCATTACACAAGTAAATATTATCGGAATTATATCATATTTGGTATCGTTTTCATTTTAAAAATACCATGGATATATTTGGTGCAAGTCCAATAAAAAATAATGAAAAATAAAGTTGTTTTGTTATTGGATTAGTAATGGTCTGCTGGTCTCACGCCGATATACCCGACCCGTATGATGTTACACTCTTCCAGCCGATAATTGTCCCTACCAGACCCCTGTTTTGGACATATATCTAGTGCGCATGTATGTTTACACTCCTCGGCGACCGAGGCCATTCAAGCTTCGCTGTCCTTTTCTATGTTCGACAGTGTTTCAAAGAATAGTATCTAGCCGATATATGTCCCTGAGTAGACTCGTGTTGTGGACATATATCGAGTAAACACTGTAGTTCGCCGCTACATTCGAGCCTCTCGCACATTCTCCGTGTTCACTCTCGGCCCGTTCGAACACAAATTCAAGCGGCATAAATACTCACATCCGAAATACGACGAACACCAGTCCCAAGCCATCGTCTTATATCAGAATAAAACTGTATTAATAAATATCGGTGTGAGTCAAAAATTACTTCGGCGTAGACTAAGAACTCGCAGGAGTTCGAGGATTAAACATTCGTTTCTGATTAAATTGACAGTAATTTTCTTGCAAAGCGAATAATAAAGAAGGAATGTATAAATACTTGTTTGTGCAAAGTTTTACTGGATTTACATGATTAGACGCCAGTGGTAGTGATCAATAAGGATGCAAGATGACTTCTTTTTCAAATTTTTGTTATGAGCGTATAAAGAGCCACAGTCTATCGATTATCGATATAATTAATCACAACTCGACGAAGAATCATGAAGTCAACATGAAACGTAAGATAGCCGGTAAAGTAGTCGGCGAAGTTTTCAGTGAAAATGTCCCCGGTTTATTGCAATGAAATCGACAGCATAGGCGCGTCTGTTATTTTGTAATCGACCCGTAATTCTCGTGACGAGGCGCGTTCAGTCGATCAAGGCGAATCACTGATTCTCTGTTTGCTTTAATTAACATCTTAATTAACGCGGCCTAGCAACGCAGTCTACGCGGTGACGATCATTTGTAGTGTCTCCGCGCGAGGATCGTCCGCGACCGTGTCTCGTAATGGCTCGACGCCGAGTTTCCACGTTTGGCTAATGGTTTACAAATGCTAATGCGGCTCTGTTGTATTATGTTAACATTAAGAGGCTTCGCAGTCTCCAATTTGCATTCGCACACTCGCCGGATCCGATTTGATCCGATGTTTTGATTGATTTCCTCGGGTGGAAAAGTTCGATCGTTAGTCGAACAAGCCATCGAATAACGAAACGCGAATGGTAGGACGATTAAACTCTTGTTATCGTGGCGATGCGCAATTATTAGGAGATCTGGTAGTGCACAAACGATTTCCAGCATTAGACGCTTCCGTCTAACATGAAATTAAAATATTCGTTACAGAACATTTCATGCTGGATCGACGATAAACATTCCAACCTTTCTTGAATTTGAATCCATAACTTATTTCGGTAAAACGTGGACAATTATGGAAGGGAAAATCCCTTCTAAATAGCGCTGGTTTCCTACAGACCTTACGCACATGGGGCAGTGTCTCCAGATGAGGGGAGAGAGCACAAATCGAGGGGAACCGCGTCATGTGACTGGACCGCGGCGGAAGCGTGAGGAATAGCGCGATAGAAGGGGAAGTTATAGTCGGAACACAAGTCTTGATCTGGCGACACTGGTGACATAGTCGGCAAATGAGGGGAGGGAGCACGAATCGAAGGGAAAATATTACCCTCTCTCTGCTAGTACTGAGTTAGTCACGTGACCGGGCCGTGGTGGAAGCGTGGGGGAATAGCGCCGTAGAAAGGGAAAGATAGAGTGGGGGAACAAGTCTTGATCTGGCGACCATGCACATGCACCATAAATCGTGTCTAGTTATTTCCACGCTTAGTTATTTCGTAAGGACTTTGAATTTCCTCGGCTATAGTCCCTACAACTTCTATTTTATATTTCAACGAAATACTCATTTCTCAATAGTATTTATATGAGCTAGGATATAAAATATATATTTGTAATAGCTGTGTCTTCATGTAATTACTATTTTGAAATCTATTGCCAAATCTGGTATCACTCGAAATCAAGAAGTCCAGCCCTGCACAACGCACACAAATCTCGACCAAACCTGGGCACTTCTGAAATAACATTATTTAAAATACCATTTCAAATATTGTGTTATATTATTTTATAATTACTTCCATGTCTGTGAAATAACTATTCACTTTAGAAATAACATTACTCCAATTAATTCATTGTTTTCACGATACGATTGGAATTGTACAAGTTGAGCCAAAGACCGCAGCAGAGACGGAAAGTAATTAGCGAAAGAAGTAATTAAGCGAGTGATTTCTTTGTCGGACGGTCGATTAGACTCGAGAAAGGGTAGAAGTTATACGACGGATCGTTTCCATCTCTACTCGTGGCGTTCGCTACAAATGCATGAAGCCCGCGGGTCTATTCATTAGAGGGGACTCGGTTTCGTCGTGTCCGCTTCGAAAAATCGCGCGTACTCCGCTTCCGGGTTTCTTGCTTCCCCGTCCAATTATCGTCGGCTCCCTCGCAGTTTCCATGGAATCCGAAACTAAGGACGCGGGTTTTACGAGCGGCCGGCCGATGGAAAACCAGAAAACGAGCCTTCGGAAGCTACTTCCCGCGACTTATTACCGTATCATCGTAGCCGGCGAACTTCCGTCGAAGGCCGATCGAGAATAATACCCTCGAGGCCGAGTCCCTCGAAATACCCGGCGGAATTCGCCCGTACTTGACATTAAACGGCGCCGAGAGGGCTAGGAAGTTGACTTTACTTTTTCCTCTTGCGCGCCTCTTTTTTTCCCCCCCTTTTAGAAGAATTTCTCGATGGCCGTGTCTCGCCAGGAGATCGGCTCAAATCTCGCGGCCGCGCCAGTTCTGAACGATTCGTTGAATCGGTTGGGTCTCCGAAAGAAGAACTGTCGCTAAAAGCTTTCTCCTTGCCTTCGATTTTTCTGCGAGAGAAAAACGAAAAGATGCAAACTTTGCACTTTTTCAAAAACGAGAATTAATTCCCGAGCTTCAAGACCGCTTTAAACCGCTTAAAAAGAAATAAGTACTCGCCTACCGTTGTATTAAAACTTTTTCGAACCGAGTAGTAGTATAAAAACCGTGCGACGAAGTGACCAATTCACGAATACAAATCATTTACGAGTTACGAATGAAAGTCGTTAAACGAGTGATCGCGCGATAATTTTCTTCGAAATTGTGATTATTAGATTGCGGATTTGATGCAATTACGATCGAAATAAGTAGATAAAATGCAAACTGGTGAAAGCATTTAACACGGTAAACGTGGAGCTAATATTGCCCTTGCATTACGTTTCACTTTTTATTTAAATTTCAATACAAAAATACGCCTGTACATAAAATCAAAATATCTTCCAAACTAATGATTTTTTGCCATAAGTGATTCAGTACTTTATGTAGGGAATAACGAGTAGCATCGAGTAGCGCATTGATAAGTATACGATTTCATTTAAAGAAACAAAGTTGACCTTCGTATGACCTCTACGCGTCTAATAAGTGCGTTCTCATAAGTGAGAAGTGTGACGAGGGCGGTGGTTGATCGTAATTGGATAATTGGAAAGTTTTCTTGGTGAAGATATCGAGTATCGGGCTCGAAGATCATAGTTTGCGGAGTTTCAATTCGCCAAGCGTACCAAGAGCAAACTGGCCGTCGTCATGATCTTCACGGATCCTTGCCCGAGGCTCGGCTATCTGTTCCAGCAGTCGTCCAGAATGCTCTCGGTGAGACAATAAAATTCGATTTACAGGTAACACCTGCGTAATACGATGATTGGCCTGTAATGATATCTTGTGTAACGCGAGACACGGTTCGGTCCGAATGCGATAGGGTACTATGATTACTGCACATCACAATAAAATTAAAATGTTAATTAGTAATAGGATTATTCGTAATGACATTAAGACGACAACGATTCAAGATGAAATGATTCATAATAGAATCAACATATTAATGGTCGAGATACAAATCTTTCAGTGGGGATAACAACAACTGTTGTAAATATATTAATAAGGGTGTTGGGTTTATGATAACGAACTCGATCGTGGAATGGTAAGACGTAATTATTTCAACGTTATGCCTTCGATCGAAAAATATGCTTGAAGCCGGATTTTAAATGCAGATGCAAATATGCCATGAAAACCAGTTATCTCCATTAATAATAGCAATGAAATGCCAACTTGGTCGGAATCCTCACGAACTTATAGGTCAAGCAAACGTATCTGTAAGGTTACCTGAAGCGTGGAGATCCATAAACCAAAGCGAGGAGTTAGAGTTTTTTTTATTTTTTTACTACTCATTTATTATTCATAATTCAGGCATTGAGTATAGTTCAAATTAACATAACACTGTTATTAATCACTAGACTTCGGACCTTTATGCAAAATAAAAAATGTTTGCATTGATTGCAAGACACAGAAGCGAAACAAAACATGTCCTTAAATTTTTTTACTATGTCCATTGCTTTAAATTGTGCTTACCCATTATTATCATAAATGCATAAAATCCGCAGTCTGTTAATGACACAAGCATTCACACTATAATCCACTAACATTTTGAGTTATATTACATTGTGTAAGAAGCTGTCGGTGCACTTCTGCAATCGATATCTCGTTTTAATATGTTCTATATCTTTCGAATATTTTTATATTTCTGAAAACAAACATTTAATTCGTAGACCTTGGGCATTGTGCTATTTGTTAGCTGAAACATCCCTGCAAAAGGATTCTAATCAAGCTAGCTTGCTATCAAAACAAGCCGCAGCATACTGCGATGCTATGACACGAAATCTGCGATCATCCATATTTTGAGAGGTCAGCCCGGTAACCTCTGACGTTGAAATTTTACATATTATGTAACCGCGATATCGAGTTCTTTGCTACCATGTATTCAATTGCCGCTGGACGAGATAACAACTCGACGGTCTTACGTGTTCGCATGAACATGTCAGTTTAAGCATCCTTTTTTTCCCTTGGGCTTGTGCATCTCGATTGCTCGCACGACCTCGGTTATCGTGTGTCCAATCGGCAGAGAACTCGCGTGACACGAGCCTCCTATCGGTTTCTCTCGCGCGGAGAAATCATATTATGCCATTGACGAGCGTACGATGGATGTCTCGATCAAAGAGGATCTCGTCCGCATGGAATATGAATTTTAAATGGAGCACACGCATATACACCGCCGATAATCGACCAACGAAAACAATCTGTCCCGAGGAATGATTCAATCTTTTCACTCGTGCGCGACAGCGAGCCAGCGAGACATTCCTCGCGGCCATAGTCGCCTGATGAGGGGAGGGAGCACGAATTGAGGGGAAAAGCTCTCTGCCAGTACCGTGTTAGTCACGTGACATTGTGACACAGACACAACAGAGACGAAACGCGTCACGTGATCAGGCCGTATCGGAAGCGTGGGGGAATAGCGCGGTAGAAGGGGAAATTAGAGTGGGGGAACAAGTCTTGATCTGGCGACTACGTTGTCACCTGTGGTGTGCCTTATGTCACTGGAAAGTTGGCTATCCATATCTAATAGTTTCGTTATTCTCGGCCAATTTGGAAGGTTTCTCGCTATTCGGGATGAAATTTAGTATACTCTTTCTGAAAAGTTTTTTTTTCTGTGCACATATTATATTATATACATACGTACAGTCAGTCTCATGTTCGATCGCACAAAGAATTCGTCTGCTTAAGTATTTGTGAAATTTGATTGATTCTTAAAAGGTAAATACACAATACTTCAAAAATTTGATAGAAAATCTAGAAAATCTTTGGAAATTTTCCATTCTTCAACTTTTTATTTCCGTTTTTATCAGCCTTGGAGTGCGTTTGCATCCCATGTACAGAGAGAAGATTAATGCAGGTTATCAAAACAGAAATATTCAAGTGATTTATCATCCAATGGCTATTGGGTTCGAATACTTCATTTATTCTGCCGGGGCTTTCTTTTACCACCAGACAAAGGAAACGCATAGATTGGAAATTCGTTTTGCGAAAGCGCGCGGATAAAAGATAACGCTCTGTTTGACCTTACGTTTTATTTACGCGAGACCAGTCGATTGCAACGGGTCGAAACCAGCCTGTACACTGTTGCGTCTATGCATTGACGCACTATTTTATGAGATTTCGATTTAAATCGACTAAACCGTGTCGCTTGGCAGCGGGACTAGAATGCTTTCCGAGAACCAATAAATTTCAACTGGAATCAAGGATATTTGCTTTAAATATGCTCCGATTTACATAAGACGGCCCCTTAACGCTAGGTTGACGGATCACTAAAAATTACGATTTTACATTACTTTGTCAAAATAACAAGGATGTGAATATCCAAATTTTTAGATATTTTTTAAATAGTATAACCCAAACAAATAAATTTGTTGAATACAGTGCCAATTCGATATAGTGTCTACTCGATAATTGTCCAAAACAGGGGTCCGGCCAGGGAAAATTATAGGCCAGAGGATACTATTCTTTGATCCACTGCCGAACGTACGACGACAAAAGGACAGCGAAGCTCGAGTGGCCTCGGTCGCCGAGGAGTGTAAACATAATATGGATCGTGCGTATCGGTGTGAGACCACTACAAATCCAAAAATCAAACTTTTTTATCATTAATTCTTTTTTTATGAGACTTTCGCCAATATATTTGTGGAATTTTTCTGATTGAAATGATGCCGAACACGGTATAATTCGGATCATAATTTTGCGTTAATATAATTGTAATGGGAAGTATCTTTCATCGTTCATTACACAAGCGAATATCATCGGAATGATATTATATTTGGTATTATTTTCATTCGAAAAATTCCACCGATATGTTGGTGAAAGTCCCATAAAAAAATAATGAAAAATAAAGAAGTTTTTTTATTAATATACCTGACCCGTATTATGTTCACACTCCTCGGCGACCGAGGTCTCCGGCTTCGTGGCCCCTCACGAGGTATGGCCCGTAGTAGTGGGGATAGTTCTGGGACAATTACAGGCTAGATATTTGGGACATTTATCGAGTAGAGACTGTACTTCCTTCCTTCATCTTTACAATCTCAATAGTCGTAAATTAAAAAAATTAGAACCCGTCATTTTGACGTCAAATTGAAACATTTGTTTGGAACAATAACACTGTCCAACACCAAAAAAATTTTGCGATACCTGTTGGGTGATTCTTATACACTTTGTCATCCTAAAACCGAATCTGAAAGTAGAATTGCTCCATCACGCAACGTTTTCGAAAAATTTTGGTTTTTGTAAAAATACCCGATTTTGATACGAAACGACGTGTTACGCAAAAACTAAACACGCGAGAAAGTTAAAATTTGAGTCAAGAGATAGAGGGGACTCTCCTCTACATATTCATATAGTCAATTATATTTTTATGTAATTCCTAATAGTTGTAAATGGTTGTTAAAGTTTGAAAATGTGCCGACGCGGGTACTTTGTACGCTCTATTTTTGTATTTATGTGAAAAATCCTTTATCTAGCAGGAATTTACTATACAGGAATGCATTCTACAGACATTTCTGGTAAAGAAACCATTCACGAAAAGTATTTGGTTCCCTTAATGTACGAGAAGGATCAGAAAATGTTAATTGACAGCGTGTGCGCGACGCGTTCGCGCCAGACGGCCATTGCAGCCTTTTCGCGACTCGCCAGGGCCGTCGCTATGCGTAGTCGACGTTGGTACCACTCATGTATGTCTTTGCTTACTATTTACATAGATTTTTTTTGTCTTTTTGGGTGCCAATCATTACAAAAGATTATAAAAATACGAGTTATATTCACATTTCATTGTGGAAATGCTTAAGAAAGAAAATTGACCGCAGCAATGCGGTGACTGGAAAATTTTATTTTCAGTAATTGTTGTCTTATCTTTATAATTGTAATACCAATGGACATTCAAGATTCTTCCGATTAAAATAAGTCCAAACACTATGTAAATGGGACTATTTTTATCGATTTTATTGATCGAAGTACATAATTAAGACATAGATCTCTCTATATTAAATCGATAAAATCTCGCGGAAGTATATAAATCAGCCGGACTGTTTTTGTTCTATTCATGACGAAATTATTTTAAAATCAAAACAAGGAATACAATTCCAGCATTAATCTTTCATCAAGATATTTCAACAATGGAAAAACGTTACAAAGGAAAAGACTTATGTGCGGATGCTTGCTGATTACTGCTGGACACTTATTATTGAAAATCGGGATACCAGGAACAAACGTCAAGCAAGGCGGAAACATTTTTAATTTGTTTACATCAGAAATAGGTAAGTTTTTGTATTCAATTTTCTTTATTAAGCATTTCCACAATGAAATGTGAATATAACTCGTATTTTTATAATCTTTTGTAATGATTGGCACCCAAAAATGTATTTAATTAAGCATAGTAAGCAAAGACATACTTGAGTGATACCAACGTCGACTACGCATAGCGACGGACCTGGCGAGTCGCGAAAAGGCTGCAATGGCCGTCTGGCGCGAACGCGTCGCGCACACGCTGTCAATTAACATTTTCTGATCCTTGTCGTACATTAAGGGAACAACATACTTTTCGTGAATGGTTTCTTTACCAGAAATGTCTGTAGAATGCATTCCTGTATAGTAAATTCCTGCTAGATAAAGGATTTTTCACATAAATACAAAAATAGAGCGTACAAAGTACCCGCGTCGGCACATTTTCAAACTTTAACAACCATTTACAACTATTAGGAATTACATAAAAATATAATTGACTATATGAATATGTAGAGGAGAGTCCCCTCTATCTCTTGACTCAAATTTTAACTTTCTCGCGTGTTTAGTTTTTGCGTAACACGTCGTTTCGTATCAAAATCGGGTATTTTTACAAAAACCAAAATTTTTCGAAAACGTTGCGTGATGGAGCAATTCTACTTTCAGATTCGGTTTTAGGATGACAAAGTGTATAAGAATCACCCAACAGGTATTGCAAAACTCGAAAAAAGTTTAATTTTGTTGGACAGTGTAATGGGTCGCAAGTGACCTGGAACTAACTGGGCAAGAGTTCAATATTATCGTGCCTGGTCATTGGCCCGAAAATCCGGCAAAATGTCAATTTAAAATTTTTGCGTAAGACCGCTTCACAAGACAAGGATTAGATCACTGTATAAATAAACAATTAATTCGTTTTGATGCATTCAGACGATTAACGAGGTTTTTTTCGCCCGAAGAAAAAACGCAATTCCTTGAGATTCTGCTGTAGCGACAGTGATATTAATAAACAAGTAATCCTTGGATTGTTTCCGTTGATCGGAGCCGTCATTCATGGAAATTGCGCGGCAAGTTGTTGATTAGAACGGGGCACAAAGTTGCTAGTTACTATTACAATTATTAATCCGTAAGCTGTCGTAATTATTGATCGTAAATCAGTAGTTTTTATTCTTCGTACCATTAACCAGCGCCCATCGAGAGATCGTTCGATAAATTTTTAATTTTTTTTTACTGTCACCTGTCAAATGGTTTTACACAACATTTTCTTCGGGAAGAGAATAATGCCACCAACACTCTTGACCTTCAAACGACCATAAAAGAAAACAACGTAAACGATCAGAATGTAAACCTCCGTTGGACCCACATATGAAAAATGGTTGGAAAAAAGAAGTAATGAATTTTTTGTTACAACAATGTTGTTAGAGCTATTTTATTAATTCACTTACACATTTTTTTACATAGTATTAATTTTTTTAATGCTCTAAACGTAAAAAAAACTAAATGTTCCATATTTCACTTTTACATAAGTTTTATTACTAAAATGGTTTCGATGGATCCTTCTGGTCGTTTCAATGAATAAATACTACAACATTTTGTTGTATTGCACTATTCATGGACGTTCCAGTTTCTTACGAGAAGAATAAATTCAAAGTCCAGAGAAACTTCGTCTACTAAAGAGAAGCAATTCGTGCTACATATTGTGTCCATTAGAGAAGAACAGTTCCAACAATTAATTAGTTAGAGGTCGCATCCTTTAGGAAAGCAAAATCCCCATAGTGTCGAATAGCAGTAGTTTAGGGGACTCTCGCCGACTTTGTTATTTAAATTTATAATTTTAATGGATGAGATGTAAAGCCATAACAAGGTAGCAGGGATTCGCTAGCGATTCGTAGCTCGTAATCCCGCGGGGGATGATCATGCGAAACTGTTGTCATTGGCAAACAGGTGCGCGAATGTGATTCACCGTGGTAGCATCTGTATCATCAAACTGAATAATAACGGGATCCATAGTATAGCATAGAGCAGCATAGTTTCCGAGGAACTTTCCCACCACTGTCTCTTCATATTGATCCTCGAAACGTAGCCCAAGGAAACCAATTACTGTGGGGGTGCCAATTACTATGCCTATATATTAATATAATTAATATTTCTTTTTAAAGCAATGAATATGATATGAAAAAAGAGATATATAAAATAAATATTAACTGATTTTAATTAAATAAATTTAGTATCTCTTGTTTAGTATTCATTATGCTTTAAAAAAAAGTTTAAATAATATAGGCACAGTAATTGGGTCCCTTACTCTTCAATAATCAAACAAAAAAAGGAAAACACAAACGATTTGCACTATTTTTTAATATTTTACACATCAAAAGTTACACATCGTCAGGCTTCTTAGTCTTTCTAGAATTACTAATGAAATAAATAAATGAAATATTAATGAAATTAATATTTCGTTCATCAGAAATTAGTTTTTCCATCGAGGAATCCGAGGATACACAATTAGAACAGAAACTTCGTTGGAACTATATTTAAACAAAAATATTTTTCAGAAGAGCATTTTCCTAACGCGCCAAGGCTTCCTGCTATTCTTCCAAATTCTAGTCTTCGTTCTCTTTGTCGATTCTTTTCGAAATATGGACAATCATTTTTGGCAACGGATGCGGGTTAAAGAAAATGGTTAAACTGTTCTTCAGCTGAATGGAGGCTCGAGAGGCTGAGATATCAGTTCTCCCCGGACAAAGGCGCATGGTAAAACGAGTCGTTTGCGCAATCCTCTGTTGACTTTGTTTGAAAGAAAGGTCAAGGGTTCGACGTAAGACGAGCATAATTAGTCGGTAACATTAATATGGAGGAGCGTACCAAAGGGAGGACGCATTCCTCTCCGCATACATATTCAACGACACCCTCGGCCAGCGAAAACACGGACATTACAAAACACCAATTACAACACGACACTTGAATGCCCACAGTGTAGTGTGTGTGTGTGTGTGTCTGTCTATCTGTTAGCTGTTTTAGATCTAGATCTAGGTTTAGAAGTCTGTGGACCCCTCTATAGCGTTGCAACCCTAACGTATCTACAATAGAACAGAAACCGAAAACTTTCCAATCTGTATAACTGATCGAGGTCTCAGAGTACATTGTTGTACAGTAAAAACAATCAATTTCCTAACGACACTTGTTTTGTTGCGCACAGCCACACAAGACAGTGTAGATTTATGCTCGACTTCTGAACTCTTACCATTCGAATTTGTAATGCAATGAACTCGATAGACCCTGAACTTCGAGACTCCGTTTCTGTGACGTTACCCTAAGCACTATCCGAAATTTTAGTTACTCATCGTCCGTTTTATCGTTCACAGGTACTGTCTATGAGCGAGGAAGTCAGGCGAGCTCTCTACGCAAACAGTGCCATTTCCCTAGACAATGAAGTCATTGTACCAGACTTGGTTGGCAACACAGAAATCCTCAGCGACGAGCACAGAGAACAACTGTGCCGGCATTTGCCAGCTAGGGCAGAGGGGTACCTGTGGACTCTCGTCTTCAGCACCAGCCAACATGGTTTCAGTCTAAACAGCATGTACAGGAAAATGGCCAAAATAGAAAGTCCCATCCTGCTGGTCATCGAGGACACCGAAGGCAATGTAAGTTCATCGTTACACAATGTTATTGTGATTCGTAAGGTGTGATTGAGCAGGGTCTAGTAAGACTTGTCAGTAAGAACAGACATTTTTTTGACGAGGTGGTAATCCAGGTTATGGATTCCCCGCCACCCCTAGGAGGGATATGTGGGGTTCCCCCGGGCCCTCGGACGCCCCGAAGGGACGGTCCGGAGGTCTCCAGGTATACCCACTCCATGTAACCAGCCCTAGGCTAATAGAAGGGGAGGCTAGAATCTTGAACCTAGATCTGGGCAACTGGTGGCTCGCGAGCCACACGCGAGTCCTTGTCCCACTCCTGAAACCTCCCACCATGCTCATGTGGAGTGTGGGAGCAGGAGGCGGGAGATGGGGGGGGGGCTATAAACCTATGTGGGAGGTTGTCTCCAGGAGAGATAAAAGCACGGTACGGAAATATGAAGTGGCCAGTGGTAGGGGAACCTACGCACTGCTCCCCCCCCCCCCCCACCTCCCACCCCTCCAGTAACAACAGATTGAGTCGGTTAGAAGTGTATATAAAAGCAATCAGAATTTGTGTTGTCCTGATAAATAAATGCTCATCAAGCGAATCATTATTTTCTGCTGTTATAGGTGTTCGGTGCACTAACATCCTGTGCTCTGCATGTGAGCGACCACTTCTATGGGACCGGTGAGTCCCTGCTCTTCAGGTTTACACCAAGGTTCCAGGCATTCAACTGGACGGGGGATAACTTGTACTTTATCAAAGGCAACAACGAGAGTCTTGCCATCGGTGCAGGAGAGTAAGTGTATTCCTCAGATTCGTTAATTGACGAGTAGGCTGTTAGAGGTTCCATGTCAATCGATACTGAATGAACTCTAAACTAAAAATAGCTATGACGTTAGAGATTCGTCAACGGTGGTTCATCAGTAGACGTTTCTTTTTGACGATTTGTCCGAGCTAATCAATCATTTGTGACGTTTTCAGTGGCAAGTTTGGACTGTGGCTGGACGGCGACCTGTACCAAGGCAGGACGCAGTCGTGTAGCACGTACGGGAACGAGCCGTTGGCACCTCGTGAAGATTTCGTAGTAAAAACACTGGAATGCTGGGCATTCATATAGGACACAGCCACCTCTTACACGCTGTCCAAAACTACGCCCTCGCTGCAGCCTAATTTGACTTGAACTCGACAGTCTCGTGGAGGTTGATCGTCCCCAGGAGAGATTACAAGGAAGACTAGAAAATTTCTAAGAGACAATTACCAGACGAGATTAAATCGACTATTATTATTATGGGTTTGACCATAACTATAACGGCTGGTTAAATCACTTACCGATCGATCATCGACCGAGGAAACAGAGATGCATGGGACTGTCAGTGAGGAAAAAGTGAGGAATAATGAATTCTTCCCTGGAGCGAAACTGGGGGAAAGAGTTCGAAGAGAAGAGACGAAGAAAGAATGATATATGGCGACAATGTGATGTTACAACGTCGGAAACGCCAGAACGGTTGACCCACTGGACTATAACAATTTACCGATTATCATTTAAATTGTCCTATTTGTTTTTCTATTTTAAGTTGTCGTATTTATTTTATTTTTTATATATATATACAATGTATACACGAGAACACACGCATGTACGTGTTACGTTGAACAAGTCGTTAATGTTGATTTGAATTGTTCGCGTGTCGTTGAGTATCGGAAAGATCGACGACGATGATTTGTATTTTCTCTTTTTTCCCCTTTTGTTTTTTGTTGCGCCTATTTGTATCTCGTCGATCGTCGCTTCGAACTAGTCGCGAGAATCAATGATGAGAGTGTAACGAAGCGTGAATGATCCGGATACGAGATTGATCGATGAAAAACGGTGACAAGGATGAATGATACTGATAACGATATTAAGCGTGCGGGATGAAGGGGAATATCGCGTCGTCGATGTCGGACGAAGATGAAATACTAGAGAAACGATAGAGAAACACACACGACACCAAGAGAAAAAAAATGTTAAGCTAACCGTTTGTTGATGTGTAGATAAATTGTAGATAGTGAATGTAAATATATATATGTATTTGCCAATCGTGTTAATGGTAAAGAAGTTAATTTTAAAGATGCATAATTATATACGCTAAAAAAAAACAACAACATGAGATAAAAACATTGCTAATGAGGAAACACCTATGTGCAGAGCTCGTCACACACACGTTACAATTCTGGATGAGAAAGAGGACACACGCTGGTTACGTACACACCGTGTCACAGAAATTGTGCGAGAACCACTGAACGATACTCTGGAAGCGTGATCGCGACCCGATGTAAACGAACTAGGATCTGAGAACAAGTGTCGTTAGAGAGGAGTTATTCTTCGTACTGATCTTTTGAAGGAAAAACAAAACAAAACAGTTGCGATTAAATGCAACTCTGATTGCGTGATCAACACACACACACACACACACACACACACACATTCATATGCAGACATGAACACATGCTACACGCCACACAAGTTCACGAAGAACATGTTTTCGCGACCTACGTACTCTTTTGGTGAACAACATGCTTCTTGAGTCTCGAACGACCACAACGAACACACACGCCTGTGCCTCGCTTCGCTCTCTTTCTTTCCCTACGCTAGAAACAAGTACATACCCCTATATGTCAGGCCCTGTTTACTCAGAGTCGGAGCATGTTCTCGTTATACCTAGAAGTACACGCCACTGCTAAAAATATTTGTATGTTCTCCTGCAACGAACGTCAGGCTGGCTCGCGAGACGTACTGGTTCATTTTTCTTTAACGTATTTGATTATTGGTAAAATTGAACTCTAAAAGAGACTTCTATGTTTCGTTTCGGCTTCCGATTGAAAATAACTTGAAATATTGTGCGCCAGCCTATCGTAAGAGACAGAAAGACATTTATCGCAAATACGTTGTTTCGAAGCTTATTGATATCGAAAATAGTTGTTCAAGATAAGCAAGCGTGTATAGGTGATTTCTGGGTTCACTGCAGATCACATTGTCGGAGAACAAATAAAGTGAGACAATAAAGTGGAATGTTAGCTGCTTAGTTCTCATACAAATGCATTGTAGATGAAGCAAATACAGTGACTCCGTTGAAATGTTCAATAGTCCTTAGGGCTATTGAAATTTCACTTTGATCTGGTCAGCCCGAGTCTAAGGGCTAGCGCAAAGGATCGTCGTGTGTCGCTATATTTGTTCCAACCACGGAAAATTCCTCTTCTTCACACGTTCTTGTTTCTTCACTGTGCCTCACTTTACATAGAGTGCGCACGTCATAGTATCCATAGAAATAGAGTGAGGAGGGTGCAAGAACAGGTGGAAAATTCAGAAGTGAAGAGAGCTTTTCAAGTTCAGACATTTCTGTTGTACGATACCGAATCATGTGAATGAAAATAGGATCGCAGGACTGTGGATATTCATGCGAATATAGATATTGTGGAACTCGTTTACAATAGCTGATAGCGAACAAACATTTGTTTGCTCCATCAACAATTGATATTCCCAAACAAAGTATACTACGAACGCATCTAATTCGCATCCAGTGATTCCGTAAGATGAAGACACAACGATTCACACACGATTCATCTGATCAAGAAGAGGAAGACGCAAACGTTGCTATTTTGTATGATAATGTCCGCTCGGCTCTGATAGTAGGAATGGTGCTGGTCCAGCATCAACGCCAATCACAAGACCACGGAACTGTCCACGAGCTTATAGTCCCTAAATGAAAATTAGAATCAGTCGACTGTGTCGCCCACCATTTCTACCGCTTTGTAAACCACTCACCGATTTCCGTTTCGTCGAGCGAGACAAAAATAGCCTAGAGAGATTGTATACTTGTTTAACGGTAGAAAACAGCCGCCACTAGGGAAGGAGTTTTGATAATCGATTTTATAAATTGATTTTTGCCTCTCGGGCCCTGGATCATCGGCCGTTCGCAGCCCGAGACGGATTTTTCTAGCGGCTCCACAACGAGATGTTACCTGTCAAGGATAAAACGAAAACGAAGAAAAAAAAAGAAAAATCACTTCTACGCGAGAGGACGCCCTTTTATACCGTAGAGAAATATACCATTCCTTCCATTTTACTAGGAAACAGTTTCTAACTTGTATCGTTTCTACGATTTTCGATCTTCGTACTTCTTGGAGCCGCTTTACTTTTTTAAACCTTGCACTACCACAGCATTCGACGAAACACAGAGCCTAGGCATTAACAAAATGATACACATACTTCTGTTTTTTTTTTTTTTTTTATTTAGTTTATATCTATCAAACGAACTCTTTCAATGTGGATAAAGCAAAGATGAAAAATAATACATCGTTCGATCTGTTAGCCATTTTCATTTGTCGCCCTGCTGATAGTGCAAGGATTGAAGAAAAACGATATTAATCAGGAATTTGCGCGATCATATGGTAGTTCTTGAATTAAACGGTGGCATAAAAAACACAGCGAAACAGTAACTGCATGGAAAAACCGTCTGAGTGCATGCTCGCTTCCGGTGTGTCGCGAACGACCGGAAACAGCGCGAAAGACTGTTATGGCGGATGGATCAAGAGAATCGTAGATCTGAACGAGACAGAAGTATCCGTGCACTGGTTATGAAACGCACTTGTAGCGAAAAAAGAAGAGAAAAAACCCACAGAAAACAAACAAAAAACGAAACATCGTTAGACACTAGAAAATTCCATGGAGCACGATTTCAAACAGAACAAGAAAAAGAAAGAGAGAGAGAGAGAAGGAGGAGAAGGAGGAAAAGCACAAAGCGTATCGAATTGCAGCTTGTTAGATTAGGATTTCGGTTACGTCGACAACACCGAATCGCGACGCAATAGCATAACGTGGTCTTAGGATTTTCAATAATATGTACCTTCGACGCTGAGATGGGCAGAATCTCATTCTAACAAATGCTGACCAAGAAGAACAATGTATTTTACTCCTGCTTTTAGTTGTGCATTCGCTTCGCAGAAAATACTGTTCGATTTATTATTGTTCCTTTCAACGTTCGATTTTTTGAAATTCGCCCATCTCCGCTTTTCGTGATACCAATGGAGTGAGGCAACGTACTCTACTAGATTATGCGAAGGCGCTTTCTCTCCGATGGTAGAGCGATCAAACATGAATCAATCAACTCTCGTGGAACCTCAACTTAATAAAAGGAAGAACATTAACCGAGACAATACGTAATGTTAGATGCAAGAAAAGAGATAGAAAAGTATTTACTTGACTTGTGGTAATTTCACTTTCTTTTCCGTTTCGAGAAAAGGACTCACGACCCACGCCTTCACGCAGAGAATCGCGGTGTTAATGTACATTAGAAAGAAATAAAAAGAAGATGATGTGTGTCTGAGAAAACACATTTCTTTTGTTTGTCTGTTTTTTTGTATGTCTTTTTTTTTCTTCACTGTTTTCCGTTCTACTGTGTTTTGCGTTAACATTTCGATCGGGTCTCAGGACTGAAAAATCAAGGAAGTAGATTCTGGTTTCGGTTGTTGCGTTGGAACGGAAAAAAATGTAAATGGATCACTTCTAACCACTACGGACGATCATATCTTGGATCACATCATTTATAATGCTTAGCGAAGCTTTTACCGACCCTGGAGAAGCACGCGTGGATCATGGTGTGCTCGTGTTCTCGAACTTGAAACCGTAGAAGACACTCGAAACCGTAGTTGTAAATTTTTACAAAATGTTTCGGGCGATTCGGATATATATCAAAATCAACGTGAACGCGGGCAACCGACGCGTGCCATTCCAGGATATGAGAAATATGTGTCGTCGCAGGGCTAAGTCTTTGATACTTTGAGTACAAGTACAATGCTCAAAACGGTTAACATAGTGCGTACACTAAGAGGTAAACAGAAACTCTACAATGTTAGAAAAGTTAGAGCCCCTTTGAGACGAGGCAATTAACGACTGATAATCTCATTCTCGGAGTATATTCGCGCGTTGTCAACTTTTAGAACCACGATTTCGAACAACGATGTTCGAAGTATCTGGGAATATGTCTGGAGAATGAGTTTTTAGTAATACGTGGTACACTACATTAAAGACTTGCTTTAAGCAATTATATTAGGTTGTTGCAACACGCGTGTTTTAATAGAACTTGAATTTTCTAAAATGTACTCTCTAGCGAAGGATCAAATTCAGTTGTTTAGTTCCATATGAAAAAATGTCGAGAGTGTATGCAGCAACCTACTATAAATCCGAACTCCGAGGGTTCTTTACGGCCACAGATATTATGTAACGAAACCAAGTAAATATCGCCGTGCTTTTGTCTATCGCTTCGAAGGATTCTTTTTCTTCTTCTGAACGAAGCGTATTCCATCTTAAACGTTAGGCACGTTTCCAAGACCCTAGGTGTCGTCCAACCTGAAAACGTACGCAACTGCCTCCACAAAGAAAACCAAAAAGAAAAAAAAAGAAACTATAACCGTAGACTAAGCGTGTCACGTGAAATCGGGAAGAGATACCTCATCTTAAGCTAACGACGACGCTCTTTTCCTGTACGAACGATCGTGATTCATTCAAACGCGATCTCGAACGCTGCACGTTACCTGACGATCTTCGACAAAGCTACGATCTGCGAAGACAAGCTCGTTGTACTTACGATAGATGTTGGTCGAGTGAGATTCGCAAGACGAATAAAATCACCCAAGATCGATGATATCTTTCGGATATCGTTCGGAAGATCACCGAGATTTTTTCGGAAACGACATCCTTTACTGTTGGAGATAATCCACTTCCCAGTTCGCCAAATCTGTTTCGAGCAAATTTTGCAGAACGTTTGTGTCACATTTTACGAGCAGAAGACGGTCAATTTGGTACCAAACTCTGCTTGGAGCAGAATTTGGCCCCTATCTGCTATGAATTTGGCACCCACACTTGTCGACAAATACGGAGCCTAAGATGGATCGGAATTTGTGGACAAATTTTGTTGGCAAGTTCACAGCAAATTGCTTACTGGGTTTTATCACAGCATCTATTGTTTCGTAAAAAAGAATAGTTGATTTTAGGTGAGACGGAATAGTAAAACAAGATCAGAGTCTGTTTCGACTTCTCGGATCGAGAGGTCTGCGAAAATGAAGGAGTAAACTCGTCTAAGAATATCTATCGAATGACATATCCACTAGGCTGCCATTTTGGCGTTTAACGAAGAAAATTCTGATCCTTCGACGAATCGAGGAATTCAAGGTTCATGGGAACTACAGGGTATTTCGAATGACGTGGCGACATCCGATTCGATTTTAAACTTCCGTGTACCTCCGAGAGCACCTGTAGATAGGCAACCATGCTTGCACCGTTGCATTTCAGCCAGGTTAACCGTAAACATATAGAATAAATAAGCGAAAGAAGAATTTTAATGGCGAAACAATCGGGGCAATTTGAATGTTTGTCGTGGATTGAATTTCTAAAAAGATTTTCTAAGAGAAATAATTCGGCGGAGTTTCCTCGTCTCGAAGACACCCTGTAAGCACCGCTATCCATAATCTCCGACAGTAACAGGACGCGAAGGGGTTTTTTCTACCAAAGAATTAATTGTTCCTCGGCTATCGGGAGACGGAAAAATGTTCACTCATCTATCTTGGATACGTTGAGGCTAGTTAACTGTTAAACGTAGAATCGTTAAGTATAAGCGTACAGCTTTTCTGCGTTCGTGTAAGAAACTTTAGAGGAAGTTCACAACGTGAACACCTAATGCAATCGCAAATCGTGTATGTATGTAATAATCGTAGTTTGTTTAGCGGCGGTTAGCGTGCTGACGAGCACCGAGCGAAAACATAACGTGAAAACCGAGCATGTTAAAAACGAGAAACGTTGAAAAGATAAAAAAAAAGAAAAAAAGAAAAAAAACTAAGAAGACGAAGCGACAAATTACACGACGGGCGGAGACCTTTGGTATACACATTGTCAATTAGATTCAGACTGATCGCAGGGATTGAAACACGCATTCCAATTGAGAAAACTCGATGTTACTTCGGTGTTTAGCTAGATATTGTTGTCGTCGTCGTCGTCGTCGTTGATGATGATCGCCGAGCCGCGATCCTGCGTCTCGATATGACATAGCGCGGAGAAAGAACGGAGAAGGAAGAATCTTGGTTTGAAGTGTTTCAATGTAAAGTATCCAATTCCCGCTATGTCGTTCGATTGTAGTCTGTTGTACACGTAGACAGCTACCTGTACTGGAAACGAGAAATCGTAGGAACGTAGAGAAACACAGCCCTTCACGTTTTGATGTACGATGCAGATTCGTTTTGCAATTTTTCGTTTGTAGCGGTTACAGAGATGGTGACAGAGAGAAAATAAGTCGAAACAGCACGGCGCGGCGCGGCGCGGCGGAGCGCATAACTGTAACGCAGTTAGAGCACGCGAGTAAAACGTGTGGATCGTTTCAGGCGCTTCATAGGCGTCGCTCCGGAAAAAGTAATGGAATGTACATGTCCGACTTATTTTTTAACGAACGATTAGAATCTTTTTGACTTATTGTCCGTTTGTCCATGTCGGAACCAATTTGACAATAGTAGACGCTATAATTTCGTTAGTACCTTTCCTTGCACGATTCTTTTAGTGCTACAGAGTGGATTATTTGATTGAATGTCGCGTTGATCGCACCTAGATCTATACCGTGTAACCCTCTCGCAAACACGAAATACGTACAAGACTCGAATATCTATCCTCTGCGAACCGCTGAAACGATATTCTAAGCACATTTTTACACAGTCCGCATCATCTGGATCAAAATCATCGATCAACTGAATACTTTATTGGTCAATGTTTAATCGCAACCAATCAACCGACCATGATTTTTATCTGATCGCGTAGATCGGGGCATCGAACGGTTCTTTTCGGCATCATTTCCAGCGAACGTTCTCCATTTAACTTCGATTTTAAGGAATCAATCAGTCGTCATCGAACCAACCTGTTCTCCGATCACCGAATTTTTACATCGAGAGGCCCCTCTGGAAAGAAAAACCATCGCGTTATAATGAGAACCAGTGTCGCCAGATGAGCGGAGGGAGCACGAATCGAGGGGAAAAAAGTTACCCTCTCTCTGCCAGTACCGGAGTGTGCACGACAGAGGCGGAACGCGTCACGTGACCCGGCCACGGCGGAGGCGTGGGGAATAGCGCGGTAGAAAGGGAAATTAGAGTGGGGGAACAAGTCTTGATCTGGCGACACTGGTGAGAACACAGATCAAAGTCATCTCATTTGTTCTATCTTCTGAGGTAGAAGCATTATCGAGTGAAAAGAAAACATATCCTCCGTTCAGGAAGTTTAATCTAATCGATCTAATATCAAGAGATAGAGAATTTAGATCAGTGCTATCCAACACGTATTAAAAATAAATGCTGTTACAACGAACGGCGAAGTTTCATGTTGATCTGTTCGGCTTCTTTGATCCAAGTCTGAACAGGAAGGTCCTCGCCGACATTCGTCCATGTAAAACGCAGAAATGGTTAAACGTTTCGATTGAAATTTCCCACGTTGCAATCAGCGTTTATCGACAACGAAGACAAGCCTGCAGAGGTTCGATATACTTCCGGTTGAAATTCGGATAGCACTGGTTTAGCAGCAAACGGGAAACATGTTCAGGGAATCAAGAAAGGGTCCGGGGCGATAAGGGAGACGAAGGGCCCCTCGAATCTCTCTCACACACACACACACATACACAACTCTCTGGACCAATAAATTTTACACTAATTGTACTGTCGCCTAAATCGCCGCTTCCGTGGAAGTTCCATCTCCCCGTCTCTGGATCCTACGAAAAAAATATAACAAAAAAAAAACCAAAAACAAGCTAGGGACGCATCAGCTAAACCAACGATCATTCCCGCGTTCACAGAGTAACAAAGAACAGCCCACAACAACAGTACACTGTGTGTCTATCGTAATCGTATATTAGCCAACTGTATATCGTGTATGTTGAATTAATCGTACGACGAGCCAGTGAGACAGATAAGAAGGGAACACGTCCGCGACGATCTTCCGTGAAATCTTGCCGGACGCGATCCACGGATCGCGTGAAAAATTTAATTAATGACCATGTGCCATTCTGAAACCTCCGGACTACGTGAATAAATTGTTTACCATTTTTTTGTCCCATTAGCTAACACTTGTTGTTAGAAAATGATTGTTGAGAATTATTTGATCTTGACCCATTGTTCAGGTTTAAGTACATTTTACGAATAACGTTACAGGTATTGGCATTTTTTTCCTACTGATCGCCTGAATATATTACCTCTGCTAGATTTTTCCAATCGGAGTGCCGCGAGAGAAATACCCTTTACTATCTTGACACTATACGATAGTTGACGTGTCCCCTTAACTTCAGAACCACGTGCAAAATGAGCGGGAGACAGCTCTACTGCTTTCTGACGGAGTAAACCGGTGTGTATGTACGTATGCATGTATATAAGGCATATAACAAACCTATACAGACTACACAGTGCAGGAAGTATGTATGTGTGTATATACGACACACGTGTACATTGCGTATACATATTATACATAACTTAGTGTCGCAACGTGCATACACAGCAGAGAACCGTAGCGCAAAAGGAGGCCACTATACATATATACATAATGATATACATACATATAAATATATACATAACGAGGATTAACTGTAACGTTGTAAAGCTGTGAGTGAAATGACGGCAAAGAGTTACTAAGAGTTATAACGGAAACGCGAGACGAGAGAGAGTGAGAGAGAGAGAGAGAGAGAGAGAGAGAGAGAGAGAGAGAGAGAGAGAGAAAGATGGATTTATTTTTTTGCCAAGAGAGAAACGGATCAGAGAGCCAACGGGGTATTTTTTGCGTATTAACTGTACACAGAGGGCCGATTACTCTGCTGCATGTTCCGATTGCGTGTCATAGTCAATCTGTTCCGTTTTGCGAGTAACGCGGATCACTTTGGATGCGTGTGCGCGTACGTACGCCTGCAAATTGTGATATGTGTGCCCCCGCGCACACGCATATATGTATACAAAGAAGAATATACAAAAGATATTCAATAAAAACGCCAATATTGTGAAGTACATTCGGCGAACCCTTCTTAATTCACCTCCTTCGCCATATCGTACCTCGATCCTCGCTCTGTATTTCTTAATTACAAGGCTCGTTACCCACGAAGTAAGCTTATTACAAAATATTTATTCAAGAATATCGTACTTTGTAACATTACAAGTGGCTGTAATACGACTGGTGCTTCACCATATCCCGAGTTACTTCCTTGACTGATCTACAGCCTGAAAATTTATAAACCATATTTATTGTATTTATTTATTCGACTACCTATCCGATAACTTACCTGTCAATGCAAAAGCTACGTCTATTTCCTTCCTAAAAATTTCAAGAACATTGCGCGCACCCTGTTCGCCCGAGTGACTGAGACCCCACAAGATTGGTCTACCACAGAACACCTAAAAAGTAAAATATTAAATTTAGCTCGAAAGTCTTCGTAGATCGTAACTAGACTGCGGGTTTTATGCATTTATGGGAAAAATGGGAGAGTGACATTTGTAATATTAGAACGATTAAAAAAACTAGTGGATATCAATATGTAATTTCCAATCTTTTCAAATGATCGAGGAAAGGAAGAAGTTCTTAGGTGGCACTTTTATTTTTCAATTAATGCATTTTTATTTTAGATAAAGATCCGCAGTCTAATCATAACGTATGGTTAAGGAATTTGAAAAGTTACCATTTTGGCGCCTAAAGCGAGCGCCTTGAAGACGTCGATTCCTTGCCTCACACCTCCATCCATGTAAACTTCTACTTTCCCATGTACAGCCTTAACAATTTCCGGTAAAGCTTCAATCTAAAAATCGCATAGTTTTCTGTCAATCTCCTTCAATCTCAGCACTTCATCAAGGATCGAACGAAAAAGGAAGCAACTAACTGATGCAGGAATACTGTCAACTTGTCGGGCACCATGATTCGAAACGATAATCGCTTTCGCTCCACTTTCGATAGCTAAAAGTGCGTCTTCCGGGGTCAAGATGCCTTTCAGAACAATTGGTAAGCTTGTAATACTATGGAATACAACCAATTCAGTATTTCATTCAATTCTCAGGAAAGAAGATACTCATCCTCTCATGACTATAAGATACTTATACTCATCCTCTGACCTCTTGAGCCATTTAATGTCCTCCCACGATAACGAAGCATCAAACAGGTTCATCACATACTCGTTCAAACTGGAGCCTGCTTTTGTCTCATTTACTCCATGTGACAGGACTCCTTCGAAATTTGCCATTCTGTAAATATTCATATTTATTAAAAAGTTACTACAATAAGAAGCCATCTGTGATAGCACTCATATTTTAAATCTTATATGTTTCCTCTGTCTGTGACCTTGAATGACCTTGAGCAATCATAGTCACTGAATTCCTATTGAAAGAAACTATCGCCGTGGGTATTTAAAAAAGGTTGGTTCGATTTAAAAGAAATTAAGATGGCCTTGATATTCCTTTAAAAAATTACATAAAAACAATCATTTTTATGGCATCGTGTAAGCCCCATTAAACCATTCAGCTTTGTCCTCAAGATATTTAGTGTATCTTTAAAAACAACAAAGATATTTCAGGTACAAACGTTAGATGATTCACCCTGTATTTTCCGTTTTAACGCGAAAAAGTATTGCAGTAGTTCACATAGGTGATATACATATCGCCACGGAATCGTTGGAACATCATTATAAATTGTTCAATATATTGGAATGGATAATTCTCCATAATTGCCCTTATATTAGTGAGAATCGAAAATACTAGAGGCAACAAATTCATCAATAAATATTGCTATCAAGTAGTCTGGAATGTTTGGAAAATTGTTTTTTCGACATTTCAAAATTTAAAGTGCATTCTTCTAGCACAGACGAGATATAGGAGTAGACCAATCACCCAATGCATTTTTTTGTCTCACGTTCGAGAGCTCCCTTACCATTCCGTGTCACATCCTACCGTATCGGCCAGAACTAATATTGTGGGACTAATATTCTTCTACGGCTCTGTTGCTAATAGAATTTGAAATCTCATATCGGGGATACTATAAATCAGGTATGGCATATAACTGGCCCGAAAACCCTGGTGGGTTTTCTTAGATGCGTCTGGCCGCATGCGTCTGTGATCCTGAAGCCTTTTTACTCCATTCGTCACACTTCGTCAGACGCGATCGCATGCGACTGCGTCTGGTTTTCCCAAGTACGTTTTCCTATGCGCGTCTGGACGCATGCGTCTGCTTCTAGGCGAGTGCGTCCAAACGCATTTTTATGGTGGTGATAGGTCCCTTTTCTTTTCTCTTCTGTTCTTTAGTACGTCGTTGAATATCGAAAGAAGAGTTTGTATGTAAAGAAAGCAGAATCAGTTCGAAGTGAAAAAAGGAATCGAAAATTACTTTTGTTACTACTTAAAGAAGAAGCAGAAGATGACGAGATTCTTCTAAGAATGTTGATGAAAAAACGACGAACAAACATAAAAAGTATACAGGGTGGCCCACATAACTCTGAACAGCTCAATATCTCGAAAACTATGCCATCGATTTTAAAGTTCTTAGTCTTAAATTGCATGGAACTGAAGGGCCTTTCTGACTACATAAACGTGAAGTGGCCTCCCTTCCCTTTTAACGGGGGAGGGGAGGTACCTTTATCATTTTAAATGGAACCCCCTATAAAATGTTACATATTTAGATTCTACCGGAAAAAACAAGTCAATTTTGTCTGAAACATTTTTTTGTCAGATACTTCCATGATGAGATATAACAGTTTGAAGTTTCGAGTTGTAGGTACTTGAAGCGCTCGGAAATAGCGTTATGGAATTATACGCGCTTGAGTCCTTTGCTTATTCGTGAAGAAACACAAACAATAATATTTACAATTCTTGAGTTTGACTCACTTATCTATGAAAACGTTTTCAGTTTAGAGCTGTTATTCAAGCATTAACATTGTGATTATGGCTACTTTTGACACAGAAGTGAATATGTTATTAACGTTAGGTGAATGCCAAAAAAATTATTGGCGTGCAGCAGTGATGTTTTTTGAACGTTATGGGGTCAAAAAATGTCATGCAACATTTCATAATTTAGACCAATTTTCAATTGGTAAATAAACGACTCAGTCACGTACGCCTGATTTTGAGCATTTATTGTAAGGCACCCGCCTTACATAATCCTGTTCCTTCATTGGTGACCCCGACGTGATCAGGGTGACTGAGTCGCATCACGCGCATTTTTTTTCTCTCGAAGTGCGTGTAGTGCAGTGATATTGAAATGGAGACAACGACGCCAGAAGTCAGCAAGGTCGCCATCAGGATCCCACCTTTCTGGCCTGAGCAACCCGAACTGTGGTTCCGCCAAATCGAGGCACAGTTCGCCCTAAACGGGATTACAGCTGACACGACAAAATTTTATTACATACTGTCTCAGCTCGAGCCCAAATACGCGGTGGAAGTGCAGGACATTTTTATAAACCCACCGGAGGCCAACAAGTATGGGACACTAAGGTCCGAACTTCTGAAGAGGCTGTCGGCGACCCAAGGAAAAAGGATCCGGCAGCTGCTGGAGCAGGAGGAAATAGGCGACCGAACCCCGTCGCAATTCTTACGCCATATGCGGAACCTCGCAGGTACCACAGTCAGCGACGAGTTCCTGCGGACCCTGTGGTCAGGTAGACTACCCAACGTGACCAGAGCCATCGTCTCGGCTCAGTCAGACCTGCCATTAAGCAAGCTAGCCGAGATAGCCGACCAGATCCACGCGGAGGTGCAGCCAGCCCAGGTAGCCAGCACGTCGGCCCCAACGCAGTCCGACCGCCTGGCAGAGCTCCTGATCGACCGATTGGAGAAACTGGAGCTTCGAATCGCCGAAACATCCCGACCTTGCAGTCACAAGGGAAGCAGGACGCCCAGACGGAGTCGGTCTTCGTCCAGGTCATCGCGTAAGACGGAGAACGTCTGCTGGTACCACCAGAGGTTTGGGAAGGAGTCCACCAAATGCCGCCAGCCGTGTTCGTATGCGGGAAACGAGTCCCTCCGACACTGACCGCGGCAGCCAGTGACGGAACATCCACCTGCCGCCTCTTCGTCACGGACAAAGTGACGAAGACCGAATACCTCGTCGACACTGGCTCGGACCTTTGTGTGTATCCACGCACACTCGTCAAAGGCCGAGTCAGCAAGACGTCATACGAGATGGTTGCGGCAAACGGATCGACGATCGGCACCTACGGCATCCGCGTGATGGACCTCAACCTGGGACTACGGAGGGCCTTCCAGTGGAGGTTCATCATCGCCGACGTGGGAAAACCCATCATTGGCGCCGACTTCCTCACGCGCTACGGCCTACTGGTGGACCTCAGGCGACGACGCCTGATCGACCAGACGACATCACGGACGACAACGGGACGCACCGTCGTGGGTTTCACGGACTCCATCCGGACCATCGCGGGGAACTCACGCTACCACCAGCTGCTAGCCCAGTTTCCCGACGTGACCCGACCCACAGCGACTCCTAGGCAAGTCAAACACGATGTTGTACATCATATTGTAACGACTCCCGGCACTCCCGCGTATTGTAAGACCCGCCGATTGTCCACCGATATGTACAAGGTCGCTCGCGCAGAGTTCGAGGAACTGTTATCTCGGGGTCACATCCGTCCTTCTAAAAGCCAGTGGGCTTCTGCCCTACACATGGTGCAGAAGAAGGACAACGGATGGCGGCCCTGCGGCGATTACAGGACCTTAAACGCTCGCACGATCCCCGACCGGTATCCCATACCACATATCGAGGACTTCGCGCGAACATTAGCAGGGAAGACAGTGTTTACTACGTTAGACCTGGTCCGCGCGTACCACCACATACCGGTAAACCCTCGCGATATTCCGAAGACCGCGGTAACGACGCCGTTCGGGTTGTACGAGTACACCGTCATGCCGTTCGGTTTGCGCAACGCGGCGCAGACGTTTCAACGCTTCATCGACACCGTCTTACGCGGTTTCGATTTTTGCTATGCGTATCTAGACGATATTCTAGTAGCGTCAGTCGATGAAGACGAGCATATGGAACATCTGCGTCAACTCCTCGAGCGGCTTAACGAGTACGGTGTCATCGTCAACCCGAGCAAATGCGTATTCGCCGCTACCGAAGTCAAGTTTCTCGGGTATATTGTGAACGGCAACGGCACGAGGCCTCTACCTGAAAAAGTAAAGGCCATAAACGAATTTCCGAAACCAGAGACCGCGAAACAGCTCCGTAGGTTCCTCGGTATGTTAAACTTTTATAGACGGTTCATACCTAACGCCGCGGCGATACAAACACCGCTTCACCACCTGCTCAGCGGTCGGACGGCGAAAGGCAACGCCCCGATCCAATGGTCAGGTGAAGCGGAAACAGCGTTTCAAGCATCCAAAGATGCACTTGCCAACGCTACGCTACTAACGCATCCATCGAGTCGTTCGCAACTCGCGATTATGGTGGATGCGTCGGATTTCGCGATCGGAGCAACGCTGCAACAGCGACAAGGAAATTCGTGGAGGCCACTAGCCTTCCACACGAAATCCATGTCGCCCGCACAGCGTAACTACAGCGCATACGATCGCGAACTTCTAGCGATATATACAGCGGTTAAGAAATTCCGACATATGGTCGAAGGTCGTTTGTTCACGATATACACCGATCATAAACCTCTGACTTTCGCGTTCAACCAGAGATCCGACAAATGTTCCCCTCGACAGTTTCGGTATCTGGATTACGTAGGCCAGTTCACCACTGACATTCGGCACATCAGCGGCAAAGATAACGAGGTGGCGGACGCACTATCGCGAATCGAATCCATCGCGTCGACCATAGACTACGCGGAATTAGCTCGTTCGCAAGAAAACGACGAAGAAGTCGACAAGTTCTTAACCGCGTCCGACACCTCATTAACGCTCAAGCGCGTCAAATTAATCGACAGCGACGTCGAAGTCTATTGCGACGTGTCAACGAATGTCGCGCGCCCATTCGTAACAGCACCGTTTCGCCGACACGCGTTCTCAGCTGTCCATAACTGCGCCCATCCAGGTATCAAGGCCACCGCGAAACTCTGCAAACAGAGATTTGTTTGGCCGTCGATAGAACGCGACTGTCGCGCTTGGGCTCGCAGTTGTACCGAATGTCAGCGCGCTAAAACGAGTAGACATGTCTTCAGCCCGATATCGGAATTCAAAGCGCCGTCCGCCAGATTCGAGCACATCCATCTCGATCTGGTGGGCCCGCTACCGATATCAGACGGCAAAAGATACTGCCTCACATGCGTCGATCGCTTCACGCGTTGGCCCGAAGCCTTTCCGATCGCCAATATCGAGGCAGAAACGGTAGCGAAAGAGTTTGTCGCCGGATGGGTGGCTAGATTCGGTACCCCCATCCGGATCACAACGGACCAGGGTAGGCAGTTCGAATCGCAGTTGTTCAAACACCTGAGCAATTTGTTAGGCGCGAAGCATATTCGAACTGCAGCCTATCATCCGGCGGCAAACGGCATGGTCGAGCGCTTCCATAGACAGCTCAAAGCTGCCATAAAGTGCCACGGCACGCAACGTTGGACCGATGCGTTGCCCGTAGTACTTTTAGGTATTAGGGCAGCGTATCGGGACGACCTGCTGGCATCAACGGCAGAGCTCGTCTATGGCGAGAGCGTTCGGCTACCTGCCGAATTTTTTACCAACACGGCGAGCAACGAAGACCCCGCGAGCATGGTGAGGCAGTTACGCGAACACTTCCGCGACGTTCGCCCGGTGCCGGGATCGCGTCATGGTGGCAACAAAGTGTTTGTCTACAAAGACCTAGCGACCGCCTCCCACGTGTACCTTCGTACCGACGCAACGCGGACCCCATTGCAAAACGCGTACGAAGGACCTTTCCCAGTTATTTCGCGTAACGGGAAGAATTTCAAGATTCGAGTGCGCGGAAAAGACACAACGGTAACCATTGACCGCCTTAAACCCGCGTACACGGTAAACGGTGACGAGACCGTACGATACAAAGACTCGCAACCGACGACCGAGCCGACCCCCGCGCAGGTACCTGTCCACACGCGCTCAGGTAGACGCGTTAGATTTCCTGACTACCTGCAGGTCGGAACGTGAGACAACCTTGCCACGTTGTATATATATTGTACATTTTGTAAATAGCCAGCTACAATAAGAATAGGTATAGATTACCCGGTAATTAGGATTAAGTTAGGATAGCGTTAGCACTGGTAAGGGGGTGATGTAGCGGCTAGCGGGGCGCCGGAAGAGAAATCTTCAGCGCACCAGCACCAAGAAAGATTTATGGTTTGCACAGCATAAGACGCTATTTGTGAGAAAACGTCTTTAACGTTTTTGGCCACTTAGCGGACAGATGTGTCCTTGTAGTTCCTAGCGACGAACTCAATAGCGCAAGTGGACGCCATAAATTTTGGGTAGTCTAAGGGTCTCCAGCCTAGAGTGTCCCAGCGACGCGTGCCTGGTTTCTATCACCCGGGAAAGCTGGGCCCGTTGACGTAAGCCAGCAGTCACGTACCGCACTTAGCACGGGGCCCGGAAGACACCCCGCTGCATCACCAAAATTAGATTTTTAACAGCACGACACGCTCACCCTTCTCACGCACGAGAGGCGTGGAACATGGGCGTGTTATGCAAAATGCACGGATTGGTGGAAGTTCCTCGCAAGGACTTCCACCAATCAGCCGACAAGCATTTTCGAGAATATAAGGCAGAGACTACCGACGAAAAGAGAGTCACGAAGAAGTCACAGCCGATTCTCCGCCGAGTTACTTAGAGTCGTGTCGCAGTCCGGTCGCTGTAAAAACCGCAGCCCAAGTTCAATCGCGAGTCGAAGCGAATCGCCGGTTTTAATTGAACCACCTCGGACGCTCTCGCGACATCATTCAATTGGTAAATAAACGACTCAGTCACGTACGCCTGATTTTGAGCATTTATTGTAAGGCACCCGCCTTACATAATCCTGTTCCTACAATATAATGGAAAAAATGTTGACACTTTATTTTACACGTCTGTAAAACCAACAGTTTTTAAGATTTCGAAAAATCCTTTGAGATATGTTCATACATCATTACAGACTACAACATATCCAAATTTAAACAAAATCCGAAACAGTAGTCCGAAAAGTATTCTCAAGCGGTGGGTCGCAAAACGCGTGCGTCTGCGTCTCGACTGCTTCGGAAGCAGTGGGCCCAAAATGCGTGCGTCTGCGTTTGGTTCACCATTCGGAGGTCTCAAAGCGTAGGTATAAACGAAAACGTGCGCGTCAAGCGCCTACAGTAAATTGACCGACGCACGTTTTGAGTTCGGACGATCCTCTTTCCTCTTCCTTCTCAAGCAAAAAAGAAGGGAAAACATACCAAATCGCACCGTAGTACGGTGACCGTACGAACGCAAACTTGTGCGTCCAAACGCACAGCAGGGAGTTACGATGAATGGAGTTTGGATCGCAAAACGCTGTGTCCAGACGCACCTAGAAAAGCCACCTTTAGGAAAACCGACCTTTACTCATGCGGTACTATTGATAATGCGATTTTTTTTGTCAGTGGTATCCCCTGTAGGCCTATTCCACTGCGTCTCATGATAATTTCGAGAAAATAAATTTGGAAAATAGTTTTAACACTTTGCACTCAAAGCCATCGATTCGAGAGTCATAATGTCCCCTTAGGGGGGACATCCGAGTGCAAAGGGTTAATTATATTGTCAAAATTTTACTGACATTTAGGAAAATTAGATTTCCGCGCACGTTTAGACCTGCTTGGCGAGAAAGAAGATTTGAAATTATGAAAACTGAAAATTATCATGCGATGCAGTGGCATAGGCCTACAAGAGATACCACTGACAAAAAACGCATTGACAATAGCATGTAAGTACCTCATGGGTAATTTGGAAATCTATTGATACGAGAGTCGCCCTAATGCGCCGAGCGCAGGTCATATGGTACGGACCTGATGTGGCTCGATAACTTGGTCCGTCACGGGGAGCGAGACGCGCGGCCAGGACAAGGGGGCGTAGCCTTCGAAAAAACCTCGGATTGGGCCAGTGGTCCTATGTCAGGTCTACTCCTATACCTCATCTGTGCTTTTAGCGGGAAACCACGAAAACGTAAACATATGAAGTCTGTGGCGAGGTTTTGGTCTACTATAGCACCATCTAAGAGAAGAATGCTCAAACTGCGAGACAATCATATAGTACCGTATGCAGTAACTTTGAACGCGATTGATTAGAACCAGACAATCTTTTATTAAATTGATGTTAAACATGCAGATTATAATACCTCAAATGACTTGGCAGTGAGAATTTGTTCCTAATGTCAGCTCGTCTGTCACCAAATATTGGTGCATCGATAGTGAGAACAAGTGCTTTGAAACCAGCGCGTTCTGCCCGTTTGACTAAATTTCGTGTGACATCACGATCCCTGTATATGTAAAGCTGAAACCATTTGATTCCTTTTGGCGCCGCTTCTGCCACTTCTTCAACGCTACTTGTTGCTATCGTTGATAACGTGTATATTGTGCCAGCTGCCTCGGCGGCTGTAAATTGAATGTCTTTATGAGTTGCGACATTATAAGAGCGTAAATAACGGTTTTAAAATAATGAAACGCATTAAAAGACGCTATTACGTTATAAGAATGAGACCTGAATATAATATTACTTTTATACCAATGTGTTACAATACTATCGGAAAGGGTGTAAAATTTAATACAAAAAACGGGGGGAGGTACTCAATACACTCTGACTCGTGGGTTTAGATATGTATGTAAACATGCAATAATAGAAATTGTTGTTAGAACAAAAATTAATATATCCTGAATTGCAAAGATGACAATACCTCATCTCTGTCTCTTTTGGTACAAAAAAATCTGTTTCCGAAACTGAACTGGCTATTGAATAATCCCGTGGATACAGTGGAAATTTACAACTTGAATTTTTAGTTGATTGCTCGCAGACTACACAAAACGCAATATCCAAGGTATCATGGTATCAGACAATCTTATCACAAGAAATGTTTGCTGATTAAATTATTAAAAGCAAATGATTTTTCCAATATCGTGCGTCATCATCTTCGCATAATTTACATTTCTATTCAGATCTAATATCACGCAACGAGCGGAATAGAATGATAAATGAAGCGGTGGGGATAGCAGCTCTAATTGCATTGTGTGAACACCGTCGAGCGTCTATAAACTCGGCGGATGAAAAAATGCATTTCAACTGCGTTGAGAATTCAACTCGCCGGCTGAAAGGTACTTCGATCTCCAGGGATCGATCCTCAGTCGACGAGTGGCAACCGTGTCCGTCCGATGTGTATTCGTAACGTAACAATTTGCCGTCGGTTTTTATACCGTATTTAGATAACAGATGATAAACCGATTTTGATTACACATGAGGTTAGTTTCGAGCAGATAGTTCGCCAGCCGATGGCTAGTGCCCGGTTTTATTAAGTGTCGTGTACGCGACATGATCGTTTCACGATGATGAAGAGAAATGTGATAAGCCTGATCAAATTTTTCTTCCTGGCCGCTTTTACCGTTTTCTTGACCGTCGTTATATTTCGTTTTGTGAGGACGTCGCCTAACCATGAGGTCCCGACGCCGGCAAGCGTGCTCGTCGACGTCGCCGTCGACGTTGACGATCCGAAAAGTTTCCTCGAATCCAAACAGATTTCCAACGAGCATCTCAATCAGGTACCTGTTCATTATAATGACAAGGTTGCTCGGTGCAAGTGGAACAGGTTTAGCGATAGCTTAACCTTCTGCATTCCACGCCCAGTACCGTACTTTCACTTTTGCGGGTCCCTTTCGCGGGTGTCATCATTTTATATATTTTTATACCAAAATATCATATTTACCATTTTACATAGATTTAACGCGTTCACTACCAGCGTGCGTATCAGTAAAAATCTTCATAATAATTCTATTAAATGCACCGCATTCCCTTTTAAAATATGTGTATGTGAATAACAGAATACCATTACAGAAAAGTTATAAATTCCTCTGATATCGTGTCATGTGTTACAATATCAGATAACAACATACATAAAATTAATCTAGTTTCCTTCATCTCTAACATTATCTCTGATATTCTCTAACATAATATCTTTTCGACAGGATGACGATGGTAAAATTGATTGGCACGATTATAACAAAATTGCCAGCGACGCAAAAAGAAGCGGGATGGGTGAACATGGCAAGCCTGCCTTCCTTTCGCCCTCTCTGGACATGTTGAAAGAAAAACTATATTTGGTGAATGGTTTTAATGCTGCGCTCAGCGATGAAATTTCCCTAAATCGCTCTGTACCTGATATTAGGCATTCAGATTGTAAAAAGAAGAAATACTTAAAAGATCTGGACTCAGTTTCTGTGATAGTTTCTTTTCATAATGAACACTTCAGCACATTGATGCGTACTTGCTGGAGCGTTATTAATCGTTCGCCACAGTCCCTTCTTGAGGAAATTATATTGGTCGACGATGCTAGCACTAAGGTAGAATTAAAGAAAACATTGGACGATTACGTTGTGGAACACTTGCCTAAAGTGAAGATTGTAAGGCTGCCAAAACGTTCTGGGTTGATTAAAGGCCGGTTGGCTGGAGCTAGGGTAGCAAAAGCAAAAGTGCTTGTATTCTTAGATTCCCATAGTGAAGCCAATGTCAATTGGTTGCCACCTTTACTGGAGCCAATTGCACAAAACTACAAGGTTTGTGTGTGTCCATTTATTGATGTGGTAGCTTATGAAACATTTGAGTACAGAGCGCAAGATGAAGGTGCCAGAGGAGCTTTTGACTGGGAATTGTACTATAAACGATTACCGCTACTGCCCGAAGACCTCAAGAAGCCAACAGAGCCATTCAAAAGTCCCATCATGGCAGGAGGACTTTTTGCCATCAGTGCTAAGTTCTTCTGGGAACTAGGTGGATACGATCCAGAACTGGATATATGGGGAGGAGAGCAATACGAATTATCCTTCAAAATTTGGCAATGCGGAGGCGAAATGTACGACGCTCCCTGTTCAAGAGTAGGTCACATTTACCGAAAATTCCCTCCATTCCCCAATCCAGGCATAGGGGACTTTCTAGGAAAGAATTACAAGAGAGTAGCAGAGGTGTGGATGGATGAATACGCAGAATACATTTACAAAAGGCGTCCTCATTTAAGATCGTTGGATCCCGGCAATCTGACCGAACAACGAAATCTAAGACACAGACTTCATTGCAAACCGTTCAAGTGGTTTATGGAGAAGATAGCTTTTGATCTTGTCGACGTGTATCCTCCTATAGAACCAGATGATTTTGCATCTGGGGAGATCCGTAACATGGGAGTGCCTGAACTGTGTCTCGATACGAAGAAGAGGAAAAAGGACGGACTCGTGGTAGTCGATGTCTGCATGAAAGATAATCCTAAGATCGAAGGAGAACAGGAATTTCGACTAACTTGGCACAAAGACATCAGACCCAAGGACCGCACCGAATGCTTCGATGTTTCCAGAGGGGACACGAAGGCTCCCGTAGCTCTGTACCCTTGCCATGGAGGCCAGGGGAATCAACTGTGGCGTTACAATATTGAAAAACAATGGCTAACGCATGGCTATACGTCCAGGTGTTTGGACACCGATCCAGCGAGCAAGCGAGTCTTTGTAACGAATTGTGATTCGGCCTCCGCCACACAGAAATGGAGGATCGAGAATGTAAACATGAAGGCCATCAATAATTGGGACAATGTGGGACCCAAACGGCATTGACTGCTCCGCTTTTTTACTTGCCATAGATTTTGTAGTCTCCGTTTTAACATTATTTTCATTGGTACGTGTGTATGCGAACACGCTTCCTTTACATTAACTAGTCAAAAAAAGGAAATGTTGTACTCCAATTTCCTCTTTCCACGATTTTGCCCAAGGAAACATACTTTGAAGCGGTCAAATTATGTTTCGTCTTACGACAGGTGTTTATTGTAGCAATAACCATTCTATGAAATTTTCTTTCAAAGCAATTGACACTATTGTAAATATCGTACGAACCCTCTGTTGTGCCTTAAACATATAACTGCATTTAAAGCTATACATATATATATAATTACTTTATAAATGTAACGTTCGCTTTAACGCTCAATTTTTTACATACGACAGACAGGTGTTACGGTGTACGTAAGAATAGGTAAGAACTGATGGTATACATTTCTTTAATGCCAAATTTCGAAAGAACTAATTAAGTTTCTTGACTGATTAACAATGTATTCTTACAGTACGTTATCGTATCAATCACATCGAACGTTAATCCATAATGTACTGCATACCGTTAACCAAAATTCTTTTGTACAATTGTTTAAAATAAATCAAAAATTCCATTCACGATTGAAATACAACTGAGAAATGGTAGTTTCCAGATATCTGAGAACATATCATCTCTGAGAACACATTATCGAGCAATCGATCATAAGATAATGTGATTTATGTTTGTAATTATGTAACGTATAAATGATCGATTACTGTAAGAAAGAAAAACGGAGTATATTATGAAAATATTCTATTTTATAATGAGAAATGGTAGAAAAGGAAATCGTACATCATTCTTATCAATCTTCATTTTTCCTCTGTACTATATTCATTGTACATTTGATAACAACTCATACAATAACGAAGGACGAGAAAATTCTATGCAACTGTGATCGCGGTACGTTTTTGTTGAACTATTTTTGTATGACGTTTGTATTGATTTAATAAACATTTTTATTAAATCTATACGAGGTATAATAAATGTAATTGACGATCATTCAGAAACAATTGAGTCAGATTTTCGTTTCCGAATCAAACACTATCGGAGAAATGGAACAGCACTGAATGAAAATAAACGAAAATAGCATTTTACTTGTATGGATTCAAATTGCAACTTACCCCTCGCGTTTGCCAGCTCGCCATCAGGATGCGCCATGCGCTGCATAGCCGACGGAGCGACCCCCACAGGCATCGAAATCTTTTCACCTAAAATTGTGGTACTCAAATCTCTTTTCGAAACATCCCTCAAAAACCTGGGCCGTATCCTATATCTGAAAATGGTTTACTCTACTTATTTCATCTTCGAAACCATTAAAATAATTTATGAACGAGTTTCTTGATTTTATTTTGTGTGTTAATTAACAATTCCCTATTTTCACATTCGTTATTAAAAACCTTAACTACTTTAATAACGTGTTCTATTTCCCTAGGTAATCAATATGATTTATTAAAGATTTGTTAAAGTAAACAATGATTTATTCATTGGTATAATCAGCTGATTACACGAATTTTAATTTATGCTACTTCAAAAGGTTCGCACAGCGAGAGATTTATCCTTCTGCCGCCTAGGGGCTACCTCTACACCCCAGCTCTTCTTAAAGGGCCAACTCCCACCTCGCACGCTCCCTTTTACGCTTGCTCTCCATAGGTTTATCAATAGCACAAAGCACAAAACCATTAGTACTACCCTAATTTTGTTCAACCTATTTTTTAGATATGGGGTAAGTTAGGTATGTACTTGCATTCTGCATCCCCGTAGACTTTAAATGATTTCTTGTAATTTCGTACGTCATCCAAACATGCTATTTTTATTTTTAAATTGGTTAACATTTTCGTGTATTTGTTTTTATTATTGGATCTCCGGTATTTTTCCAAAAATTTGCCACCCTGGGGTATAGTCCCCATAGCTCTCCCCCCCCCCCTAAATCCGCCGCTGGTTCAGATTGTTTCACGTATCATTGTATACGTACTTTCTAAAAGCCTCGATGTTCAATCTCAAGCTGAACTGCTCTCCCGCCCCCGAATTGTAATAATCCCTTGCGGCAGGCGGCAAGTGTTTGATCGCGTGTTTTTCGTAATCCTCCACACACACGAATTGAGACATCTTGTTGGGTACAGGATAGATATCAATCTCTATTTTCACCGAATAAATCTGATATCAAGTACTTCCGCGCACCATAAAGCCGACAGGATTGCTCGAATCGGTTGATGATCTTCGCTCACTTTATTAGGTTCACTCCTTTAACGACAATCGATAAATTGCAAACAAAAATAAAAACTGAAGAGAGAAATTTTAACGAAGTTGTATACAGACTTCTATTCCCTTCTCATCTAACGAATACATTAATTGCGACAATAAAGTTTCTATTTAACACGAAAACATGCTGGAAGCGTTTTAGCATGGAAGAACCTGGAGTCTGCATGAAATATCGTTAAAGTTTCTGCGGTTTTCGGTACGGTTACCTTAAGAGCGACAAATCCTGCAGCCAATTAGCACGCAAATTTACAAGCAAAGTCCAAATGAAATTCACGATCACTCGGCTGGTTTAACGATCGGTAACTGACTGTAGCAGCTTCGGGACGTCGCAACGATAACCCTCGGACACTACGCGTTCTCCAACATGTACTGATAAAATTGTTTGTTTTGTCTAGCTTCCATGGATTGACTTCCAATTTATCTCTCTGAAATTAATGAACGGTTTCTGTGAATCTGCGACTTCTGCAACATGAACCAGTTTCTTTGTGCGTCCAGTTGGTCCTTGATGTCGCCCACAGTTTGGCTGTTGTTGGGCTTTTCCATAGAGGTCAAGTTCGTGACCGTTACGAAATACGCTTCCGTCAAGTTATTTATCTAATGAACTGCACGCAACTCTGGAAAGGGTAAATATCTCATCGGAGTTATATAATCTCGCTTATGGCTCCGATGTGGTAATCCCGCCTGAAAGATCGTTTGTATGTATAGGATGATCAATTAATAGTGCAGTGGACAAGGAGCCGATTCTATGGTAAAAAATCAATGGAAACTTTGATATTATAATTTTTCAACGATTTTCTAACGCCTATATTTCAGTTTATAATATTCAAATCGAAGAGGAATAGAAGACAACATATTTTACAGTTCTAGTATAATTTTTTGGATATACGGAATTAAAAGAAAATTCAATAATTTTTAACAACTCTTGTTGGATGAATCGTGCAATAAAATAACAGTTAAAGGAATTAAGAATAAAAGAAATTTCATTTTCTGGTTTTGTTTCGCGAAGCGACTCTTTTGTCGGGTTTACCATCCAATCTCGTGAAACTGTTATCGCGATGAAAAGTCAATATGACGTGCATTCGTACGATGCACTGCCAGATTTATGATTTCGTTGTCTATAGACTGATAAATTTTCATTAAAATAAGCGACTGATTACCTTCAGTGCACTATATACTGGTGAGTATAATTGTATAATCGTTCAAAAAATTTTGTCGCGACGCCGCGTCACCAAAATTTTCCGCCGTAGGTTCCAACCTACTTAATCTGTTATTAAATACGCTATTGAATATTTAACTAGTGATGTCATCGAACAACGTTCTGAAAAGTACAGAATAACAATGGCTAGCGATGGCCTGTGTGACAAATTGATTGTTATCTCCATTTCCGGCAAAATATTCGCAGAACTAGTCATTGGGTCACAATTCTTTTCAGTGGTTTCCTAGCATTATGCATTTTCCAAATAAATGAACATAATACATTGCCAGCCATTTTGACCAGCAGTTTTGTACCGTGTCGCTATTTCTCGTGTTCGAAGGTTAATTTCGAAACTGTAAATGCTAAATATTCGCTTATCTAGAGTTATCTTACAATTACGATGAACTTTAAATTTTACTTTACGCTTCATCTATTAATTAGTCAGCCAAACCCGCTTCGAGAAAATTTTTATCAATATTTGTAATCGTACTTTGCGAACAAAAAGCGGTCATTCTAGTGTCGAGACCATGCTTCGAGCAGAATTTTATCCCCATTTGCTATGAATTTGCTGACCAAAATTTGCCGACAAATGAGGAGCCTATGCCGGAACAGATGGATCGCAATTTGAGCGCAATGTTTGAAGGCGGAATTCGAGGGCTAATCGGAGACAAAACGAGTGCAGACTCTGCCCTCGCGTACAGAGCAGGCCGGTCGCACTAGTAAGCGAACCTAACCTTGACCTAAGAGTAAACATCGGGCAAAATCGGAGAAAACCCTTTGCCGCAAAAGGGAAAACGGAATTTTATTTAAAGTTCTAAACGATATAATTTTAAGTTTCATGTATTTTCAATAATTTAATTCCGTTTTCTCTCCTACAGCAAGATTTACTTGGATTTTGCCCGATATTTACTCTTAGAGCAAGGTTAGGTCCGCTCTCAGTGCGACCGACATGCCCTCTACACGAGGGCAGAGTCTACCCTCTTATTGCCTTCGATTTGCCCTCGCATTCCGCCTGCAAATTTTGCACTCAAATCCGAGCCACATGCCGAACTAAACGATGGGTCGCAATTTGTAGACAATTTTGGTGGCAAATTCCAGATTATTTACCGGAAAGCGACTCTTACTTTTTGGAATTAAAATAGTTCCGAATGCTAAGAGGAGATTCTTGAGCAACAGTAAAGCTATGTCTGCACTGAAGCAACATCAAGCAACTTCGAGCCGCCTCTTGTCGCCATCTTCCTTTTTTATTTAATAACCTTTCGGTAAGAGAAAGGCCTCTGTGAAGTCAATGCGATAACTAAACTGTGTGTTTTTATACAAAATAAAAATTATCTGCATTACAAGAGTCAATTGGCATCGAGTGGGAAGAAGAAGAAAGATTGAAGAGGAGTGGGACCGGATCACGTTCTTTTTAAACCGTACTTTATTACATTCTGTTAGAAATAATACACAAAAGATTCTCAGGGGTCTGCGAAGCTGTTCGCTCTGTGGAGCCAGACGGGCGAACCCCTTTTTTCGACGGAGGACCAAAGCTCCGCGTGTATACGACGAACCGTCGCCTGCGACCCCGTCGGTTGGCCGTCGATCCGCGCTTTCGAAATCGAGAATATACAATCTTAATTAATATTTATATTATCGAAAGTCTGCGAGGGACCATAAATATATAAGGGCGCGACGACGGACGGTCCTCCTTGTCACTGGGGCTGCAGGCTCGGTTGGCCCAGCATCTAAACTCTTTCTCTCCCGTTTCTTGACTGCGATCAATGCTCGACTCGATTCGATGAAATGCTCACGTAAATGCGCGATCTTCAAACGACGCTTACAACCATCTTCCCTCTGTCTCTCTGTCGCCTCTTCCCGAGGAACAATCATCGTTTCTCACAGTCGTGCGTCGTGCCTGCAAGTTCTGGCCATATCGTGATCGCTTTAGTATTCTGTTCTTTCGCGTATCAAGACAAACTAACATCTCGCCTTCGAGCTTTCTATCCGGCGCTTCGTCCGCGCTTACTTTCTCGTTCCGTTTCTTTCTTTTTCTTTTTTTTTTTAACGAGGTTCTACAAATCGTTCGCTTCACCGGTTTACAACGAAAGGCTACGAAATCACTTCTCCTTTGCCAAACGGGTCTCTCTTTCTCTCTCTCTCTCTCTCTCTCTCTCTCTCTCGCTCTCTCGCTCTATCGCTCTATCGCTCACATTCATTCTAACTCTCGATCGTTCGTTTTTTCGCTCACACACATTCTCGTCTCGTAGAAACGCCATGGGCCGAAACACAGAGTGTGCACGGCGATTAGACTGCGGGGCTTCGCTACGCGTGTAGAAATCGTTGAAAAATTATGCGATACAAAATTTGGGTGGAATTTAGACAGCGCGACGTATTATGTACAATTCAGTGAAACGATCCGCGAAGGAAACGAAGGTTTTCGTGTAATTTCAAGGTGGTTCGAGAGCTTGTGGTCAGGGGGGAGAACTTGTTGAAACCTCCGCAGTCTAGAGATTAATCTTGGTTCGATATGAAAGCGATATTGAAAGCACACGCGAGCGCGCGTACAACGTTATCGATCACGTGCCGGGACGCTCCGGCAAAAAAGTACAGGCGAAAGCCGTAGGCAAATGCAAGCGGAACAACCACAGGCGTTACGGTACAACACACGGAGTCCCTGATACCGCGTTATCTGCGCCCGATCGAAGGAGCTGCGTCATCACACCGTGGAAATCGTATTGTAAACTCTATTAACCCTCCATATGCTATGCCGGAGTCATTCGTAACTCGTCGCGGTAGCGGTGGGGATAAACTCGAGCGACCGTCAATATGTACAATTTGATTCCGATATAAGACGACGCTTTTTACTTCGGAATAAGAAAATCGCCAGTCCCTCTTCTTTTTTTGAAGTTGTTCGCTCGACACCGCTTCGTGTCAGTACGAGACGGTATGTCATAGTCCTTTTCCAACGAAAGATATCGCTGAAGGATAGCATCGCTGTTCAGCCGACCACTTCATAGTTTGCCACTACATTCGAGTCTTTCGCACATTCTCAACAAAGTCAAGCCGCATAGGTACCCTCATCTGAAATACGACGAAAGTCGGTCCCGAGCCATCATCTTATATCGGAATAAAACTGTATTAGTGAAATATCGGTGTGGGTCAGAAGTGATTCCGGCATAGGCCTAGAACTCGCAGAAGTGCGAGGGTTAACCTTTCACATTCTGCATTCTCGAATTCGATACGTTTACATCGTCCTTATTTAATCACCGTGACAAATTAGCGTCGCCGTCAAACTGCGGTCGCACGAGCGTTTTCATAAAAGGCGCTATACGACGGACATTGCATACGTGTTTACACGCGCGCATGTAAACACATACATAAGTGAAATAAAGAGTGTACAAACGCTTCTCAGATTGCGGACGTCAAAATCAACGCCGGCATGGCCGCAGTCTGAAGCTGTTAGTTCGTAGGTTACTCGAGTGTCTCCAAAAATTTTCGAATTTTGCATTTTCCTAGAAGTGTTGACTCGAAGAAATCGTAATCGAAGAAAAATTCGTTTGATCCAGCGAGAATTCCGTCAGGTACGTTAAGGGACCCAGTTACTGTGCCTATACTAATTATACTAATTCTTAAAACATAACGACTATTAAAAAAGAGATATAAAACATATATATTAACTGATTTTAATAAAAAAAATTTAATATTTCTTTTTTAATATTCATTATATGCTTTAAAAATAAGTATAATTAATATAGGCACAGTAATCGGTACTCCCACAGTAATTGGGTCCCTTACCCTACCGAATAAAGTAGAAATCTTGGCATACTTTAATAGTTCCTGTGTCGATTGTCGTTAGGATTTTTGTTACGATTTCCCAAAATTCGATATGGCTTTTTATTTGATCCGGTAGCTAACAGAGCCTATAAATTTTTCTTTGTTTCTAGCACCTGGGAATTTCATTTTCGCGATTGAAAAAAAAAAGATGATTCACGAACGATTCGTCGGTACAGCTCTTCGAGGCGAGTAGCAAGCAACGAAAGCGTCGAGGAATATCGAACAACGTATCGCGTATCTATTCGTCCTGCGAATATCTCTGTATCGAAAAAAAAGCAGCGTGTGTCGCGATTACATATACTCGTGCATCTTATAGTCTTTGTTTTTCTCATTCTCTCCTGCCTCCTTACTCCCCTTCGTTCTAAAATCCCGTCCTTGGTGTCCTTAATTTCTTCTGTTCTTATTACCGACCATATACATCTACATACGTTCATATATCCTTACACAACGGTGTACGATCATTTCATACAAATCGCCGCGCGTCGAGCAGCGAAGTGGAGCCACGATCTAGCTGGACAAAACCCTTCGATCTCGTATTGTAAATTAATGGAAAAAGAGAACTATTGGATGCACATGTGTACACATTCCCTCGGACATTTTTCTTTGCTATCAAAATTCGAGTGAATTATCAGAAACAGCTTAAATTATAAAAATTGATGTTGCTACTCCTACACGTTATACAATTCGGAGAATATCAACGGATGAGTATAAAGAAACGCTGTAAGTTTGTCCAGCCAAATCGCTGGATTCATTGCACTGCACGCCATATTGATCGAATCCGAGCCAACAAACGCAGTGACCGGTTTGTGCAGTTTGCGACGACCATGCACCAGCGAAATTATTTATTTATTCACGTTTCTATCTGGTATTTCTTATGCTTCTCACGAAACTTGCTTCCTTCTCTTTCTCCCTCCCCCTTCTCTCTCACTTTCTCTTTCTATCGTGTGTTTGTGTGTATTTTCTTTTTGTTTGCCCACCGGACTTGTCTCTATTCGCAGAAAACATCGTTGTGTCGAACTTAAGCGAGGCAGTGGCTCGTCCTAATATAGGACAACAAAAAATGAGACATTCTAGTCGAAGTATCTGCGATACACTGTGTAATACTAACGTTACGCGTACACAGGGTGTCCCGAAACAAAAGAACTCCAGCTTCGAACCTAACGAACGGGAAAATTGCAATGGCAAATGAAAGAGAAGCAATCGCGGTAAAGGTACGCTCGAAAATGCTACGGGCAGGAGGAATTCGCTTGTCTTTTGTCATTCGTCACTACGCTCTCGGCCGAGAAACGTGCCGGTCCGTGAATTAAATATACAGCTGTACAGCTTCGCGGTCTTACTCCGTTGTCGACGCTTCGCGCGCAATCAACTTCGAGATTTAATCGAGCCCTGAATCCGTTTAGACTGGCGTTCGTATTCGGCTTTTTCTTTTTTTTTTTTCAATCTTTTGTCGTAGTAATTCGCTTCCAACGATGCTCCGCGCAGAAACGCAAACAATTATGACTTCGAATATCTTTGCGGTTACGGCGTTACGAAGTGTTCCTGCTTCAGGAGATGGAGCAATGGTTCCTTTGATCGTATCTATTTAAAATCTAACGTTCCGAACGCATTTCTAAAAATTTGTTGTCGTTACAAGTATTACGGCGACTCGAGGAGCGTAACATTTCGCAAAGAAACACCGGAAACGCTGAGTTTGAACGCGTTTTGCTGGGAACCAGAATTTTCAAGATGGCGATTGCTACCTCTGGTAAACTATTATCGCTTTTTAGTAATATTAAATTTTTAAAGATGGTATGCAATTTAATAAGAAGGCCCTCAATCTGAGAGAAATACCTGGGTGACAATTGTTCGAAAAAAAATGCTCAAAGATGGCCGCTAACGTCGATCGCTTACAACGTGTAGGTTTGTCAGATTGTATCGATAGCAGCGACAAATGAAAATGCCGGTGTTGAATAAAATAACTTATCATTCAATTTTTCCCTAATACTTTCGCTCAGTTTCGAAATCAAGAGACTAAAGAAACGAACGGCTCTACATTCGTTCGATACCGCCATTCAAAAGTTTGGGATCATTTGTTCACCGAGAAGCGAACTACAGATTTTCTTCCGGGGAAATGATAATTGGAAGTTCTAATTTCCATGTATGGCGTAGCCGACAATCCGCGGGACTACCGGGAAAGGATTGATTCTAAGTTAGAAAATACCTATGTGAAAATAATTTGATCGATTTCTTTCTATGAAGCTTCTCCAAAAAATAATTCATTATTCACTTCCTAAAAGTGATCTATACGCCTAAAAACGAAGCTTCATTCGTAGATCTGTTAAGTTGCATCAACTAGTCGCTTATCTAGTTGTACCGTAACGTTCAGCTCATCCTATACATCACTTTAATGTGAAAATAACAGGCAGCCTGCAATTGACAGTGCAAACGGAAAATAAGGGACTCTACGCGGAGAAAGAAGTTGAAACATAGTCGCTAGATCAACACTTGTTCCCCCACTCTAACTTTCCTTTCTACCGCGCTTCCGCCACGGTTCGGTCACGTGACGCGTTCCGTTTCTGTTGTCTCCGTGTCACAATGTCACGTGACTAACAGAGAGAGGCTAACTTCTTCCCCTAAATTCGTGCTCCCTCCCCTCATCTGGCGACTATGAATTCAAGTTGTAGGATCTCGTTTCTCGATACTCAATTCAAGTAGTCGGTTTCGTTCAGTGGATTTGGTTTTTCGACTAGCTAAATATGGGAAACTTGTCGCGTGTCTCCGTCCTTGAACATTTAGCTACCATGTTTGCACATCTTAATTATTTCTACTTTCGTCGATGTCTATAAAAATATTTCTAGCGATGTGATTTCATTGAATTGCGCAATAATTTCGCGTAAACGGTTAAGGAACGTCTTTTTCCTCGTGGAATCCTCATTTTCGAGTTGCATCAGTAATTACAGGACACCTTGCATATCGGCTAGAGAGAATTAATAACAGTAAAGACATGAAACACTAAGTTACATTATCTTTTATTTTCTTTCTCCAACCATGAATACTATAAGCGATCTCAAACTTGTGAGCGGTAGCGAGTATACAGGGTGTCCCGATTGTTGTCATGAAACTTCAGAGCTTTCCTTAAACTTTTCTACAGAGTGCGGACGAAAGAGACGAAACAATATTTCAGCGCACAAAGTTTCTAAGAGTAGAATTTTCTACTGTATTCTCCGAACGATTATGGACGTTACTATTACATTTGTTTGTTTGTTGGTTTTTTTTTTGCGTGGAATTGTAATAAAATTTGAGAACTGCAGTGTCTTCTGGCATTTCTACGACCGTGAAAGTTTCCGCGATGTTTGAAAGACAGTCCCGAAATTTCGTCGCGACGTTTTCTCGCGGGACACCTTGTATATAGTGACAGAGAATATCCGAGGTTTCGACCACTCAAAATCTTGACAGTGAATTCATTTTGAATGAAAATCAAGGTGTATGTATATGTATATATGATACAAGATTACGCTTGACCAGCGGTTTTACAATTAAATATTAAATAATCGTTAGACTACATTCTCTCGTGTTTCCTTTTTTTTAAACAAACAAATAGAAAGAACTGAACTTAACATACAGTCTCTGTGTACAAAAAACCAGGATTTACAATAGCGTTACTAACCTCAATGTATAATAGGAATATAATAAATTTTTATCACATATAAAAAGCAGTTTGTATATGTACATATCTGAGTAAGATTAGGTACCATTATCGTTATTATTATTATTAATATTATTATTATTATTACTTTTTAACCGATAGAAGCTATCATATAATTTGGTACACTGTTTAACGTGAATATTTGATAAATACGAACAATAATCAATGCGTCGTTAGTTTCCTGGTGTCTTGACGATATCGTTGCTTTCGCATTTCACGCACGAATAATTCCTATGTATACACACGGTGTTTTGCTTCTTTCCTCCTTTCCTCTCCCTTTTCCTTTTGCATCCTTGCCGACGTGTCGTTTCGTAGTTTCTCTCGTTTTCCGCTTTCTCATATTTCTGTCGTCTTGTTATTATTTATAGAATATTTATATTTATGTGTATATGTATATACAACGTACTGTGTATACATATATAACACATTAGTCAATATATGTAAATCAGAGCCATGGCCGGTTTGTGAGTTGACAAACTTCGTGTTTCCCTCTTCTCAACGAGGTTTCGCGGAAACCTCACACGCTTCCTTACTATCATATAGGAAACACCGTTTTCCCTTTTTTTTTAACACACCCTCCGCGACAAAAAAGGCCACAGCTCTCCCTCGAAACGATGGATTGCGTACCATAGAACGATACAAATTAGTGTTTGGATTTGTTCCACACCTCACTTGTGTTGCTACCGTCACGCTTTCTTCAATTCCTCTCTTTGTTTTGTTTTGTTTGTTTTGCTTTCCTCTTGCTCATTCTATCTGTAAAAATTTTGGACTCGAGCGAAGCTCATCCCTCCTCGCGGTACCGCAACTCACTACGCTAAAGTAAGAAGACTGTTGCCTGGTTTCGAGTCATACTGGGGCTACACGATCAATTTCTTCTTTATTAGAGGTGGAACGAATTCGAATACTCGAATATCCGCTGAATAAATTTCGAGCTTGCACTGCGTTCACGTGTTCCGCAATATTCTTAGAATGTCATCGAGCTACAGCGTAAGTAGTGTCGTTCTTGGGTGTAATTATTCTTAATTCATCAATTGATAGTCGATTATTGATCACCTCTGTTCTGTATTTTATCTTTGTATTATTCGGGGATTCAACATTAAAAGAAACGACATTACTTAAGGATTAAAGCGATGCTGTATAGCAGACTGCGGTTTTATGCATTTATAGCATACATGATTGTCTAACGTTCAGCAATAAGATTAATAAAGTAAAGTTTTTTTTCTATTATTACAAACTTTATAGTCTTCAGTGAAGTAAAAAAAATTCTGTTCGAGTCCAGTCTCTGTAAATTATGAGACGCTACATATGCATATCCGCAGCCTAAGTATTAGAATCATTAAATTGCAATGTGACATTCGAATAGTTGCATGCACACTGTACAGAAATTTATGAATTGTATGAGAGAAGTTGCACTGAATCTTCCAACGAAGAATCAAACTCATTGAAATTTATGAAATTATTTGTTATTTTATACCAGCAACGATGCGTTCCATTCGTTATCATTTACAAGTATGAAGAACAGGGTATTGTATTTAAATCTTGAACTATAGTTTGTAAATATATTGTACAGTACACAACCATACGAATGCGACGTTCGAATTATTCTCGGTAGATTTACCATTACAGTATACATTTTGTTGAATATGCGAGGACCAATTCGAATGCAACATTCAAATGTTACAATATTCGAGGGATATTCGAAGCATTTGTGTGCATGCGAAGCATTCGAATAGCCCCAGTCATAGTTTCGATGTCTATCGGTTACACGGTATAGATAAGAAAGTATCCCATAGTTACTTGCATAATTTAGTAAACTCTGTGCCACCGTATTTTGAAAGAATCTCGTATTTAGTTTCATGGACTGTGTCATTTCTTTCTTTAATTTTCTCTCTCTCTCTCTCTCTCTCTCTTTCTCCATCTCCCCTCTAGCATTTCTCTCGTTAAGTAGTCAAAACGTAACAGACAAGAAAATAGAAGTAATCGAAATTCGAAGCAACAACTTGATTCTTAAATATCTACCTAAGAATACAAAACGGAGTCGCACAATGTCGAAGGCACAACCCTTTCAAAAATCGGATGAACTGAAAGAAAGCACGATGGGAGGCATCATCGGTATATGTGTCTAAAATTCTTGGGCAGTGGGCTCCTTTCTTTGATGCTCGAGAGATTAAGTACAAGAAAATTTCCTCTTCTTGCCTTTCCTTTCCACATGTACGTCACAAAAGACTAAAATAGCGAAATATTGATAGTTTTTTATTTTTTTTTTTTTTGTTTTTCTTCATTTCTTCGTCTGTGGCTCTACTCCTTCCGATTATTAAACTAACCACACCTTTCTCTCGCTCCTCTGTCTTTCTCTTGCTCTCTTAAAGCCATATCATCCTTCAGACCTTAGAAAGTTCCACTTCAACTTTTCTTTTTATTAGTAACAAATTTACATAGGCATACGGAAACTTATGTTCTTTTTTTATACCTTTGTTCCTTCCTTTTTTTTTCTTTATGCTATTCGGCAGAGACGGGATTCCATAACACTATTCGCTATACATTTATACAATCTTATCGTATTCCTACACGCGAATTCGTATGCATTAATCGAGGCAAGGTCGGTCTTCTAAATATCGCAAATATTTTTTCCTTTCTTTTTATACTTTTTTTTTATTTTTTCTCTCCTTGTTTTCGGTCAACCCATTCGGGCCATTTCTTCCTAGCGCGACGCCCGTTGTCTTAAATTCGAAAGCCGAAACCGGTTCGTGGATACACGGAACAAAGAACGGGTGAACTGTTCTAGGTGTAAGAAAAAACCATCGACGAGAAAATTGGTTGCCTCAACCAATACGTAGAAATTCTGTTCCTTAATCGTAATTCGCCTACACTCTGGTTTCTCTATAATCGTGTTGTATGTGTGTGAGCTGTGTGTTATACGTGTTCTCCATTTTTTTTTTCTCGATGGTGCAAATACGGTTGTTAATTACCATTGTATCGTTTATCCGTTTATATGAAATAGTAAACTGCCCACAGTTAAGACTCGACAAGAGAATTGCAAATGCAAAGTTCGTGAGAATACCAGTTGCAAAAAAAAGGTAGAACAGATTCTTTTGCGATTGTTAAATCTGTACAGGTGCCTCTATCGTTCGGCACCAAGCTGCTGGCGCAGTTACATCTACGTAGCTTGGATTCGTTTCACCGTGACAGCAACTTGGTAGAACGCCGGTGGTAATTAGGATTCATTATGGATCCCGGCTGGTATTTTGTGATGACTCACAGTTCTGTGGACTATGCAACTGATGGGCTAAAAGAGGAGTGTGAACCGGAGATGGTCCAGGTTGCGGTTCTGGTTCTTGCAGCAAACGCTGTAACACTTTCGCGTCGGAATAACTGGAAAAGACAAAAAGAAGAGCGGAATTCAGAACACTCCGCCTAATCAAGTAAGAACTACCATTATGAAGGGTGTCCAAAATAACGCGACCACCCAAAATATCAGGCACTTCTATAGAAACTCGGTTACGCGTGTCACCTCAGGATACGTTAGATGATCATTTAGCTTGAGACACTCTACTGACGGTAGTAAGTAAGGATAATACAGGTATTTACAAAAACACAAATTCTAGATTGCGTTCCATCCGCGTTGCATCCCTATTCTGCGGCTGATACTTGTCCGCTTCTTCCGCGCAGTCCTCGCTCGGATCCTCCATCTCTTGTTCCACCTCAGGGCAAAGTTCGCAAGCTCTCTCTAAAGTTTTCCTTGCACTGCTGCTACGTTCAAGGACATAGCCGTTCGTCGAGTCATTGGATTGTGCTGGAGGAGACCAGTTGCTATATGCGTGAGGGTACGGGGCCGTAGAAGCATACGGTCTCTAGAATTCGATTAAATACCGTTTATAGTTAAGTCCACGTCATTCAGATCTTCATTTCATTATTCTGCAGTGCATACCTTTTCGAGCTCTTCGTGAAGCCAGTCGATAGCATGTATCCACTTCCTCCTTAATTCGGGACTATGGTGTAGAAGTTGATGAGCAGGTCTACACTTACTGAAGAGGTGCACCATGCACTTAATGCACTGATAGGCTCTCTTTTGATAATGGTGTTTGCTTCTTTGTATTATTTCGAATAAACCATCTCTTTCGTCTGGTACGCCTAAAAATATTTTGGCATTCTTAGTAACTGACAAACATATTTCATATTGTTGTAGTTTTTAACGCTTTTGTGAACCAGTAATATTTTCGTGTCGCTTAAAAAACTTTTTCTGTATCCGAAATACACATGCCTTTAAGCGCATTGTGGACACGGTGTGTCTGCCACGAGTCCTCCATAAGAAGCATGGCGAGCAATAAATCCGTGTGGTGCTTCAAATCGTGCGTGAATGAAAATCCAATTTGCCACAGTAATTCGCTGAGTACTGTTCGTGATAAATGTGGATTTTCCCAGCAACAGTATTGAAGTAACTTTACAGTGTCGGTGAAAGTAACATCTGTGACGTTAACATCAGCATCTTCGATCAGTTTCTTCGTGTAGCTGTTAACGAAAGTGTAATTCGATTGACTTGCACTGATTTATTTCTTTTTCAATCATAAAATTCTTACCTATTTTTAACAAAAAGAATATCGGCTGCCTGTGGTTGAATAGGCATCACATACTCATTTTGACATGCCGGGTCACCGTATGGGTTTGGTAAAGGCGCTACTCCTGACTGTGCATGACTCGAATGTGCCTTCGATGATACATCGCAGCAACGTATTAGCATGCTAACTACTTGGTGTAATTTAGTTAGCTCTGGGAATTGATACTTAATTATTGGGCCCGGCCCCTCATCGATCGCGACTAACATAAACGTAACCGGGACATTTAACTGTAACGAAGATACAAAATATTATAATGCTTTCCAATCGTAAATAACTTCGTAGATACCGGAGTTGGGCATTATTCGAGTAACGAATAACGAATGAAATTTTATTCGTTGTTCGACCATGGTTTCTCAATCGTTATTCGTTATTCCTTCATTCGTTACAATGTAGTCTGCCGGAATGAATGGGTTTATTCGTTATTCGAAATAACTTTTGCCCAACTCTGGCAGATACGGTGTGGAATAGATAGCATATTACAAACGTTTGTCACAAATATTGTGCTTACCTTAAGCAATTGGGCCTTTTCAGCAAGACCGAGCGACGCATATGTATAGAACAAAGAAAAGTAATGTGGCAGATGACGACCATGATCTGAAATTTCGCGATGAAGTAAAGAAAGAACTGCGTGCAATAAATGGTCACTAAGCGTTGCTGTTGGGTCCAAAAGTATAGCTGAAAATATGTAGAAAGATTCGTGAAAGTATTTGTTGCATGAACCAGGTATTCGAAGTTCTAAATAGAATTTAAATGAAAAATAAGAGAATGACATAAAAACTTACTTGGTGCGTTTAAACTAGGTGGCACGCATGGGCCATCCTGAAGTGAAACGTGTGCAAGAAATACCAAAATTTTGAGAAAAGCTGTTCGAACTTCTGAACTAGGACAGCTCAAAAGGTACTCGCAAAATCTAAAGACAATGAATAATTTTTGTTAAATATCGACATTTCCTACCCTCATGCTAATATACTCAAGAAATCGTGATACCTATGTGGATGGTTAAACAGCACGTTATTAGCAAACCAGGACCGCACGGCTTTACTGTTACGCAAGTGGTGGCAGACGATATCGTACCAATCCATGGCGTTACCTCGTAATGTCTTTTTTGTATGGAAACCTGTATAGAACAGGAATCTCGACGCTAACTGAACAGATAACATTCCAAGTTCTTCTTGTTCAGGACTCTATAAGAGCAAGCATAAGAGAATGGTCACTAGTTATTTACAGCAATGAAGCGAGCATTACTCTTCGCTCAGTCAACTCACAAGTTTTTCGTTCATATTTTGTCTGTTGATGTTATGAGGATTACAGGATACAAGTTTCTTGATAAATTGAAAATACTCTGCGCTAAACTGGTTCCGGTTATGCATAAACTTTATATTTTGCTTCCTGACGCTATATTCAATGGCTGGGGGCATTTTCATGACGCCCAATTTCGTATCTAAAAGTGAAATTAATTTGCTTAGCGTTGTTTAAACTTTTGATAAGTACAGAGACCAAACGATACTCACACAACGATAGTTCGTTAACGCTTTTCATTAGAGAATTCTCCTCTACATCTAGCCTGGTATAAAATAACATATAGGCGTTCCACCATCGTTTCTGTTTCCGGTAGCTCATTCGTTTGAGCATCTGGTCAAACACCTCTCCCAAGTAGTCGCCGCCGAAACACTGAGATTTCATTTCTTCCTCTTCCTCCATTCTACATTCCGTAACGTCGCCGTCGTCGAATTTATACCACTTTGCAATGCCGTCGCTTTGCCTATCGTACAAACGTTCAAAATTACTCTACATGAAAGCTAGACTGTATCAAAGACTTTTTACCATTACAATGCTTTATTTTCAATGAAAAGACTATACGAAGTCCGACGATAAAGTTAATTAGCTATTTCTCCGCCTTTGCCGTCAGACATTGCGAGATCATTGTTAATACCTGTGTAAAATATAAGAATAGTAATGGCCACCGCTAGCCTGACCACTATGCACAACAATGCCAGTTAGCTGATATTTAGTACAAGTTCCTTTTATCGACTCCTCGTAATCACAGTCTATAACTTCTCCCTCCACTTTAGCCAGTCCGGAAACAGTGTAAGGTTCCATATCCAAATCTCTTGGAAATTCAAAGTAATCGTTGAATTTGATAGCGCAATCTCTTTCAAAGTCATAGTCGAATCTTTTTAATTGAATCGCTAGTACCGGTGGCAATTTTTTTACACACAATCGTTTTACGGTGACAACCTTAAAAACAAAAATACAACGAATTGAATTATTAAATGTTGCCATTCGTCTATCAACATAATCAAACTATAATGATAATTGATTTGAAAATAAATTGAAGCCTATACCTTCTTATTACACTTGTCACAATGATAAGCGTCTGCACCTTCCAATAATTCTCCTTTCACGTATTGCTCGAGGGAGTCCAATAAGTTACTGTGGTTCCTGATATCCACGCTTATCAAACTGAACGGCTCCTCCTTGGAATATCTGTAGATAATGTAATGCGGTATTACAGTTTACCGAAAAAAGCAGAATGTAAGAAATAAAAAGGTACCTATGAGGGCAACCTTTGCAGATTTTCTGGTCACTATATGAACCACCCAGAATCCTGCTCATTATCTGTTCATGTCCTAAAGCTTTTAACGCTTCATCTAAGCTTTCCACTAAGCTCATAAAAAATTCTACTGCATCTTGTTGTTCCCTAAGATTTACAGGTTCGCCTTGAAGTCTGAAAACATTACCAGGATAACCAATGAGCACAACATTTTAATTATACATGCTCCAAATTAATTTAGCCACTAATAAATATGCAATAATATACAGTCGGGGACAAAATTAAACGAACACCCTTCAAAAACTGATAACTTTTTCAAATCTGATCAAACAACTCGAGTTCTTTTGACATGTTAAAAGCATTAGTTTACTAAGCAACAAGTACAACTAAAAAACAAGTCATTATTTTAACTTTTTTATCTGAGCTTGTAATGAAACTTTCACCAATGCGTTTTGTAGATCTATGTCAGTTACGCGTATACGCGGTGAAAAATTCATCGAAAAACGGTTAACGTTCTTATGAGCTGCAAACATTTAAAAGTGATCACATAAGGGCGAAATTCCCTGACAAGGCCGAAAATCTGCGATTTTCACCCTTAAAAATATTTTTTTTACACATTACTTAGTAAACTAACATCTAAAAAAAAAACTTGAGTCGTTTGGTCGAATTTAAAAAAAGTGATTAGTTTTTAAAGGGTGTCGACATGATTTTGCCCCCGACTGTATGGAGGAAGCGTGTATACTTACTTGAAGTGCTTCCAAAGACCTCTAGGTATATAATATTGCAGTTTGCTGTAAGCCAAATGGCCGAAAATCGCCTGGACTTGTTTCAAGATTCCAATATTATATTCTTTTCGTGATTCGTCTGCCCCGCATTTTTCTTCGTTCGTGTCGTTGTCGTTTGCTTCAATGGTTTGCTCTCCTTTGATCCGTTCTTCGCCAGAAAAGTCCTCGTTTAGGTCCGTGGCCGCTCCCTCGGCGGCCAGCAGTCCGACTCTTATGCTCTCGACCATGTACAATTGTTGTAATACTGAGTTCATGTAGCAAGTCGCGCCCGCGTTTTTTAAACCTACAAAGCCTTTCAGCGGCCTGAGGCCAACCGGCGGTAAATAATCCCATTCTACTAGCGGTTCGTCTCTCTCCGAGTAGAACATGTCAGTGAGCATTGTGACTAGAAGTTTCATGTTGGGTACACAGCCTATACAAAGACCTACAAGTAAATCGAATGCCGCGCTAGTCGACTGAGGGGTTGTACAAACTGGGCACGCTTGCGAGGCACTTAACTCGCCGGTGCTGCGAAGCTGCAGCATTAAACGCGACGCGGGAAATACAAAATCCTCGACCAACTCCTTCACCAGATTCGTGCCGTGTTTCTCGTCGGAGCCGAGTTCGAATTTTGTACTAGCCGGTAGAAATGCCAAGAGTTCTTTTGTCAGGCCGAGATGACCTTCGAGAACGGCCTCGTCCACTTGGCTTTCTCCGGTCTCTTTAACATTGTCCCGTACCTTCTTCAACCAAGCTATCTCAATGTTCAGCAGTGTCTCGACAGTCAAGAGGGGACACCCCGACATGTGAGCGAAATTTAATAATCTACATAACAACTGAAAGTACTCGTGGCTCTGTTTCGCATGTTCTACGACGGTAGTATTTAGAACTCTGAAGAGCAGCGTGATGGCGAACAGCAGCGATTTATGACCGCTGCTGTACCAAGTCGATATAAGAAAAAACTGTTCAGCAGCAGCCATTCTGATTACCGGCGAGGGGCTCAACAGCACAAGATCTATCAGAAACGTGTGCCACATTTTATCTCGTGGTAGCGACTCCAAAGCACTCTGGTTCAATACCAACGCAATCGTCAGAACTTCCAAAGCCTCTTTACAAACTAACACGTCATTGTTGTCGGGATTATTCACTGTCTCCTTCTCCTTTGATTCGTGTAGCGCGTGAAGCATTTCAACGGACGCATTTATGTTGTTCAGACTGCCCGTGGAGGCCGCCCATGCTAGCCTAATTATGGCACGAATAGTCGGTACATCCATCAACGGTAACTCCCAAGATAGAGCTTGCATAAAAAGCTGCCGACATTTGTCAGATTCGGTTCCCCCGCTCGACACCCAATGCGCTAAATGCTGCGCTAATTTAGCGGCTACACTTCTCAACATGTACTCCGTGTTTTGATTAGGTACGCTTTGCAACGCCTGCTTCAAAACCGCAACCGGTGTTCGATTGTTGTGAGCGTGATTCTCTTGGTTCTCTGAAATCCCAGCTTGCATCTCGTCCAACACGCAGGCCATAACGTTACCCACTACCGTCAGCAACAGTTTACACAATTTTAATACCGTCAAATACGCTGCCCGTTTCGTGGTTTCGTCGGCATTCGGTAAGAATTTATTTTTACTCAACATCTCCAGAATTACTTCAGCTTCGCCGCTCTTGATGAAATTGCATTGAAACTCAAACGCTTTCTCAGACATTGGATCAACTGCCGGCATTAACAGACTATATAAAACCTGAAACACAGATCAATTATTAATTATTATCGATGCATTGGCAACACACTCATCTTTTCACGATTTATGTGGACTCGGAGTATTGCGACTTACCTCTAAATTGTATAAAACTTGGCTAGGACTCGGAGTAAAAAATAAAGAATCTACTGTAGTATTTTGTTCATTACAAAGAGCATTATCTATATCATCGTCTTTACAGTGACCGAATAACCACTGTAGTCGTGACACGGTAAGGGTATCTGGTGGCACCAATTGTAAGAGGTTCCGTGCACCGTCACGTAACTGTGAGTGTTGAAGTGTGCATCCCAGATCTGCCAATTGAAAGAAAAACGTAGCGTGCTGCGATCTTTGCGATATGACCTGCAACAAAAGTATAAAGTTACTTAAAGGTGACTCCATTGCAATTAATTATATAATAATTGTGTATTAAAAGGAGGAATTAACATACCACACCCGGTAAACTATTCTCTGCCTCTACATTTGGCCCATCATACGGATGGTGGGGAGAACTAGTAGAACTATCCGAACTGCTATCCGGTGAGCTCGGTATGTTGCTGTTTACTTGACTCAGTTTTGCAGACAGTAACTGAAAGAATAGTATTTATGTTACTGTGTCGTTTACAATCGATGAATTATAATTTATTATTAAACATTATTATTATCGATGCCGACCATTTTATCCCTCAATGGAGTTTGCGAAAGTAGTTTCTTGTCGTCCGTTGGCTCCAACAAATCTCCATTAAGAAATAAGTCGAGTTTCACATTTGACCCATTCGCTTTAATTCTGCGCAATATTTGTCGTCTTAGTGATCCCAATGTATCGTTACTATGCGTGAATATATCTACATCGTCTACGTTAAGACCGGGATTTGCAAAACGAATAATCAGAGATAAGTGTTTTCCACGGGTTGCTCTATAAAATAAAACACAATGGTAAAACTTTTTCTAATGGTTAATTAACCATGAATAAATTTGTACCTATGCAATGGTAATATTCTTCGTTCGACAGGAAACGCTGAGTCGCATTCGGTTATGTATTCTTGCAACACTTTCATCACACGACACATTTTCATGGCTTCCAATTTAATTTTGTTCGACACCTGTTCTTCGCGTTCCTCTTTTCCCTCAAGATATACTTTACTCAAAACAGACACAGTATCGTAATGTGCTTTTAATCTGTCCATGCACTCTCCTATGTACGTTACATGGAAAGCCAGTATCGAAGAATGAAGTCGTGGTCCTAAATTAGTGTTCACTTCCTTTAAAAGTTCTATGGCTCGATTAGCAATTTCTTCGGGACTGTTAGTCACTACCTACATGAATGGTAAAATGTTTTCATTAACAAGTAATATCATGTATCATTAGTACAGAAAAATTAAAATTGTAATTCTACTTACCCGCCATAAATAATCTGTACCGATTAGATCAACGTCGTCCATAAAGAACGTTCTTCGTTTCAATTTTAATTTCCCCTCTTTCGAGTTAACGGCTTTGAAAAACCGCTCGTAACACTTAATGCCACTTTCCGTGAGCAACGTTGGATCTAGTTGTAGTATGTTGTTTTGGAAGAAATCTTTGTTTATTGCTGGATCAAGATCCGGTTCGTCGCCCATTAATTTCGAGAACCATTTGAAGCAAGCTTCCCGGTCTGACACAAACACGCCTTGTTCTGCTAAACACTGCCATATTTGCACTGCTTGATCCTCGCATAACCATAATTGGCCGTCCTATACGAAAATATCATCATTGTTCAGTTGTTACAGATATACCAGAATTAACGCTACATTATAAGTCATTGATAACATACTTTTAATAAGAAACGTAAGAAATTAAGCCTTTCTTGCACTTGCATAATGTGATTGTAACGGCCGTCAGACATGTAAGTGTTGGGATCAATGTCCGGATTCTCTTTGACTAATTGCCGCGTTTTACTCATATAATTAGTTAAACTAATTGTCACGAGAATTACTATCGAATGTTCTGCCTGGAGTCGTTGTATTACATCTTGCCTTGAATAACAAAACGAAAGAAGTTATAATATATTTGATCGAACAAATATGATGTGACAAACGCACCTATAATGTAAATGATGACCCCGTTGACCATGACCTATGTTAGGATTTGGTTCATAAAGGCAACATATTTCTCGGAATTGTTTTAAAGCCGGCAACACCCACTTGTCGCCGGTCTTTAACTCTTCGACGCACTTGTCTAACCAAATTGTCTTCTGGGCATCTCTTTCTTGGGAACACGAATAATCAAGAATTTTTACGTGAGCATTCAAAGCTTGATCCATAATTTCCGTAGGCACCTCGTCCGAGTGAGCCAAGTTCCAAAAAAGTGTTAAAACCTAATTAAAAATATATATACATACACATAAAAATAAGAAAAACACTTGGTGGACACAAATATGCGGCAAAATAAAAGTTATGAAACCTTATGCGCCATTACTCCATCCTTATCGTCTTCTGCTAATCTTCTGATTAATTCCAATAACTTTTCTCTCTGCTTCTTGTTAGCAGTCTTCCAACTCCTCTGATATCAGAATTAAACATGAAAGTGTTAATTGGACCATGCTAGTTGTATCTAAATATTTAAAGCATAATTTTAAAATATTAAACACCTGAAAACATTCGAAGAGGTGATCAAGCTGTTCTGGAGTGAAATCCCAAGCGAGCTTAGCTAACAGATCGTGAACGTTTTTCTCGATTGCTTCGTGTTTTCCAGCTTGCGCCGCCCAAACAGCATCCAAATCCTCCAAGGTCAAGGCTCGTTCTTTTATAATAAAGCGTAAAATCTTTTCCAATTTTTCAACGTACTGAAGCTGATGCAACGAATCTCGTAACACGATTTCTAATACTCCATTTTCTTTTATCCATTTCTAAATAAATGAAAATAATGTTAGAATATTTTCTAAGGCGTACAGTGTCATGAAACAAATATTATCAGATGAAGATTTTCATTGGACATACCGCCATACGTTCCGCTGTAAGCCACTCGTCTTCTTCAACGATCGCATTTCGATGCTGATAGAAGCTGACATTGGTGATCACTTTGTTCACTTCGTTCAAAGCATTCATCTTTCCATTGAACGAAGAAATTTGTAAGAGTCTCAATATCATCTTCAGTCTCAGAATTTCCAAGTTTTTAATCATTTCGTCCTGATGCGGAACCCGCGACACTAAACATTTTGCGGCTTTGATTATGGCTGATATCGCATCGTTTTTTGCTTCATTCTTTGCTTCCTTTTTTAATTCCTCATCAGTCAAATTATTCAAAATTACAGGCACCATTTCCTGTTAGAAAATGACGACAGGGTGAGAAATTCAAAATCAAAATAAAACTAGATTTCAATCGTAAGAAAGTGCATAAAATATTATTTACCACGATAGGCATTAGATATTTAACTATTGTGTGAACAGTAAGTAGTTCGTAACACAAACCAAAGGGTCTGATTAAAGCATAAATAACTAGTATTGATAAATTTCGGCCGCTCTGAAATCTAGAGAGCAATATATCAAATCCATTAAGACTTCCAAACCTATGACAAATCAAAAGATTCATTATAGACATTCGAATTATTTGAACAAGTATTTATTACTGTTTATAATCTTATCTATTCACCTATTTATGAGATCCACCAACCAACCACGAGTACTTCTTGAATCAGCGGGTGGCCGTGCATAAAGTTCTTCATCAGGAATATCGCTGCCAGGCGGAACAGTTTCCGATACCCTGGCTGCATTAAATGTGTGAAATCTAAAAAGGAAAATTCAACGGTGATTATAAATAGTCCATATAACGAAAAGAGATACGTAAACAAAACGAATAACTAACTTACTTGTTACTAGGATTAAAAACCATTGCCAGCAAATCAAGAAGAGGAAACCAGTCCTCATCTAATTTCAGGACACATAGTTCCACCAACCGTTCGCAGTTTGCGTTGATACAACTTTGAATATTTAATTTCCAACTACTTACTGCATCATCAGTCAATATTTTGGTAAAAGAAATTGTGAGTCCTTCTCGAAAGAAGCGTTGACATGCCTCGCTGTGTACATCAATTCCTATAAAGTATCGGATAAACTACTAATATTGTTCGATTAAAGACAACCTGAGAAAGGTAATTAGTATGTATAGTAACCTTTTTTACAAAGATCGATGCTGGCTTGTAACAGACACTCTAACTCTTGTTCAGGTAGAACTGGTACAACCCAACGTGGACTAGATATTTTTTCATGAAGAATATTGAGTTTTGCAATGGGAAAGTCAGGCTCTCCCTGAAGTTGATTACTATCCTCTACCGAGGTTAAGGTATCATTGGTGGATTCAGTTTGTACCACATTCTCTGTGAGTTGAAGTCCTGACATCGTGTCAGCTAATTGCTGTGGACCCGGTGGACTATGCATCTATTGTAATTGTTTAATAATTCATGTTGGATAAGATGCATTGTTCAGTTTTTCAAATTTTCACATTTTCTTTACACATGACAATAATGAAGTGCCGATCGAATGTACCTGTGTACTTTGCTGGCTGTCAGGAGGGTCCATGCCTACTCCTTGGCCTCTTGCGGCGATCGTCATTTTACGTGCTGCTCGCTATATTCCAATTATCTCAATACCTCTTGGTCCAATAATCGCACCGCCAATAACAATCATCCAACTCATTCACTGACATTAAATATAATTATACCCTAAAGGCCTTCTTTGAATAAACTATACCTACATTATCTGAAACATATCGACAAAATACAAAGTCCCATAAAGCAAATTTATCTCCTAATGTCATTCGGCGTATTTAGAATGCTAACCATCGATAAATAAAATGCTGTGCTAATAATTATAAGACTACAGCAAATCTGAAAGTAGTCAAGAAAGTAAAGTAGAAACAGGAAAGAGAGAAGTAAATGGAATGTTGTAGTACGAATTAAAACTGCTAAAGGTCAACGAGAAAGAACCATATGCGATACACACAGATTTGTTCTGGTTAGAATGTGTTAACAACTCTACTGCCTAAAGATCATAAAACTTAAACGAGCTATTCTTGTATCGAATATTCTATATAGATCACAGCATTTGCACAATTTTTAGTAAACTCCATATCCAATCCAATTTCCCTGACTATGGATAACTCTGATTAAATGTTCTGACACTTTTTGGAACAAGATAAATTCATGTTTTCCGAACTCGAAAAGCAACAAAGATAACATCGGAACGACTCTAACGACTGATTGTCCCAGAACCTTCAAATAAATCTGTGTGGCACTGTAATTCGAACCCGTCCCGAGGAATACCGGTATGCGTCGCTAATTCACGGTCGAACGAGCAAAGAAAACAAATTTTAGGAACAGCTCCGTAAAGGCACACAGATAACGAGGATCTTGTCGCGCATTTGGTAAGTAGCATGACAGCATGATCTTGCTAAGGTTTCAACCGACAAATTCCGATCGTTCGTCTCAAACCGACAGAAACACGAACGTTTCTTAAACGATAATGGTGTCACCCGACCGTACGAGACCAGTGCGAGACTAATAATCGCATCTAACGGTTTGTATACTTTTTTGGAATTTCGCAATCCACGAAAGGTACGATGTCATGTCGCGAATTATTCCTTTATCTCTCTCTCTCTCTCTTCTCCCCCCCTCTCACTCTCTCTCTCTCTCTCTCCCCCTTTCTTTCTATCACCCTCTCCCTCCCACTCACTGGTTTTCTTTCTCTTACTGGCTCTTTTTATTTCTCGGGTGTATATCGTCGAACGTACCGAGAGCTGTCAACCGTCAAAAATTAGAGCCAGGAAGCGGTTGAGCCGGCCCGCTTTCTGTTGACGAGACAGCATCGTCCGGTAAATAATATCGCGAAAAATCACCGTCGAATTAGCTCAAAATTACGCGAAATACGTCTACGGCGTGCTTACAAAGAACTAACATCGAACGTCGACGGAAGGAAATCTCGGGTTATTCGCACGCGACCACTTCTTCACCGTACTTCCGATTTCTGTTCGTTTACAAGAAATAGATGAAACGATTCCACTCGATCGGTACCTATGGGATTTCAACGATCCTCGGTGTTCAGGGAGCAACTATTTTCGCCCCGTTCACTCAACCGGGCCACCTCCGGACAAAATGGCGACCATCCTAACGATTAGCACTGCCGTACTAAGAAAAACCTTTTAAATTCCGTTCGCGAACGTATCGCGTACAGATAAACGACGTACCACGACACAGGTCGCTCTTACTATCAACAATTAACCGATCAGAACTTCTAACAAGGGGAAACGCACCTTTACATAGTAAACGGTGGTAGAAATATTTGTTGCACTTTTTGACGTGACGTTATGGAACTCACTGGCGAATCTGTAAACACGGCTATCTTACGGCGCTACTGTCGTCCTCGAGTTAAAACGACCACCGTACCCACTGACACTACTACGTTCACGGTGCTTCTAGTGACCCTTTCCTTGATCATTCAATTTCGATCGTTCCTTACATTAAGCCTTTTGTTCGTTCGATTTTTCAATATAAATATTTTATATTCTTTTTCAACCATCCACGAAATTTGTATTATAAATTTTTGCTTCATTCTTTCGTCCATTCTTTTCATTACCTTTGTTCCTATCCTTCACGCGATTTTAAGAATACGCGCGTTTCTTTTTCAACCCCGTTTTTGTAGTTACGATATGTTTCGCCTTCGTTAATATTCCTGCCTGTAACATTGTTAGTGTAATGATCGTTGCAATAACGTCTATAATAACTTCTTACCAGAGAGGAAATGAGAGTGCTCACGCCCGGGGTTTTAGTGTCCCCATCTTTTCCTATATCAACTTTAGCACGGAACAGAACCTACATCAACTTTAGCATTGAACAAAACCCATTTCATCTACGTCTGTGTCATTTTTGTAACAAATAGAATCTTTGAATTCGACTTTGAATTCCTTTAAGGACTTCTCTCTCTCTCTCTCTCTCTCTCTCTCTTTTACTCAAGAGATGCAATAAACAGAGATAGTGGCCACGCTGCCGACAATATGTACGTCCTTGTGCCTTGTAGGCGTTCTTAGCAGTGTCGCCTGATGAGGGGGGGGGGCACACACACGAATTGAGGGGAAAAAGTTACCCTCTCCCAGCTAGTACCGAAGTATACACGACAGAGACGAAACGCATCACGTGACCGGGCCGCGTGGGGAATAGCGCGGTAGAAGGGGAAATTAATGTGAGAAACAAATCTTAATTTGACGACACTGATTCGACGCATCTACCCGAGTGCATGATGTGTCGGACGCCCGTCCAATTTGTTCTGGACCGACCCGAACAGTGGGTATCCGATTTATTGTACGGGCCCAGAACAGTGTCGCCGGATGAAGGGAGGGAGCACAAATTGAGGGGAAAAAGTTACCCTCTCTCTGCCAGTACCGGAGGAATAGCGTCGTAGAAGGGGAAGGTAGAGTGGGGAGACAAGTTCTAATCTGGCGGCTCTGCTCTAGAGTTGCCACTCTACTTTACCCTTTCTACAACGCCATTTTCCCATTTCCGGCGGTGAGCATTCCCACTCTTCCGCCACTGTCCGGTCATGTGATGCATTTCATCTCTGTCGTATATTCGTCACAATGTCACGTGACAAATTCGGTACTGGCACAGAGAGGGTAACCTTTCCCCCTCAATTCAACTCAATTCCCCTGATCTGACGATCAGAGCCGCAAGATAAAGACTTGTCTCCCCACTTTACCTTCCCTTCTACGACGCTATTCCCCCACGCTTCAGCCACTACCTGGTCACATGATGCGTTTCGTCTCCGTCGTTCATATGTCACAATGTCACGTGACTAATCTAGTACTGGCAGAGAGAGGGTAATTTTCTCCCTTCGATGCGAGTTAATTTCCCTGATCTGGCGACTCTGCTGGTGATTCTGGACACAGTAACTGAGCTCGACGATCCACTGTCTCAGGTAGCTCGACTGTTTTAAATAGCCTAACGCCTAACTACTGTTAATTCGCCGAATCTTTGAGCAAGGTTTGTCACCAAAAATGTTTTGTATGAAATTATTTAGAATTCTTTTCTGTGGTTATTTCTTCTCTGTTCTTACTTATACGGAGTATAATAACTCTTGTTTAATCGAATGGAACGTTTCGAATTGAAACGCGGTGCAAACTGTAACTTCAAATGTGAGAAATACTACCTTAATTCTTGCACTACTAATGTCAACCTATTAATACTTAATACTGATAACGGATTAATGGAAAAATATTGTTCAAATATATTTTCTTTATCGAGCTATATACTTACCTCAACACAGTTTCTATATCGATACAAATATGTTCAAAACGTTTGCAAAGGCACACTAATTGGAACAAAACCCTTCTTTTTATTTTAATTACATTGTCGCGAAATATTAACATTTTTAACTTGAAAAAAATATTCCAATAAAAAGAAAGAGCTTGAGAAGCAATATAAATTTTGAAGAGATGAAATTAAAATCAAATACTTTATTAATTAATTCATGAATTAACAAGTTAGCTTAATGGCACAGTAATTGCGACAGGTACCCTATACAACCTCGTTCTCTTAAAGGAACAGAGATCTTATTAATGTATATTTATATATAAAACGAAAACAATATTTAGTAATATAACAACGATTACCCTCAATAAACAACAAAAATTGCAATTAATTTCAACTTATAACATGTATTCTTGTGTTTATAGGAGAAATAGGATTCTGGGCCAGCTGGACTTAACTACTGTGCTACCCAGGGCCTTAGAATCTAGGGAAGGACACCTTTGTGTCCACTCAGGTTGATCCTTAAAACTTCTGCAAGTTATCTGTGAGAGAATACAAAGATCGTTGTGCTGCATCCATCACTCAGAGATACTTTTACAGAAACATCTTTGGCTCCATCTGCGACAGCTTACACGGAGCTTTCATCAATCTCATCAATCCTAATCGACCTGTCGTGAAGTTGCTCCAAGTTACTCTTGGATTACAAAAACCTAGCTGGGATGATGGAAAATGTCTTTGTAGAACAAGTGGCATTGTGGAAAGATCAGGTGGGACTCGCTACAGCTCAAACGGCCAGCCTAGCAGAGGCCTTCAACACTGAAAATATTGATGCAATATGATGGTTTCAGCCCAAAAATGATTACTGGGATCATGCTAGATCGTCACATGAATTCACAGGCCTGAATTTTGCCATATCCCACTTATAAAGTAATCCTCAGATATAGCGTCCAGAACCAAGAATTTAAGTATAGTAATAATGAGGTTTTCTTTAAAGATATTCGGACCATTTGCAAGATGTTCGTGTCTTAAGGAACAGCCTTTGATAGGGTCATGAATAAATCAAATAATGCTTAGAAGAAATACTCCATTGTTACCACCAAAAGAGCTCCTGGAATTGATTTAAATTCCAAGATTGTCACAATCCCTTGTATTGTAGCGAGTTTTCCTGTGATAACTGTGAATCTATTTCACAGTGGTAAGAGAGAATTTAGGTGGATGCGTCAATGGTTGCAGGAGAGAGAGAGAGAGAGAGAGAGAGAGAGAGAGAGAGAGAGAGAGAGAGAGAGAGAGAGAGAGAAGTAGTAGTAGTAGTAGTAGCAGTGTAGCCAAGGGCTTTCCTGACAAGTGATTCCTATTGATAGGACTCCCACAGTCCAATTACTGGCACTAGCTGTGACTAATGATGAATTGTTGCACCAAACTGGCCAGAAAACTCGTCTTTCGGTCGTCTATCAATATCTCACAACTAGAATCCAGTCCACTGTCATCAAAAATCAAATTAAGGTGAAAAAATGTAAGTAGTGAGGAATTTTCACTGGAGGAGGAGTGGTCGTGGATGCCATAAAGGATGCCCGAGATGCTTGCGAGGTCTACATACGAGTTCGACCTAATAATCCTAACATCGAAAGAGTTCAGGCAGAGGCTAGAGGCTAAACTGCACATCTTTAGGACATGAATCCATACAAAAATAAAAGACAAGGAAATCGGACTCCGCGAAGAAGCCGCCGCGATTAATCGTGATCACGCGCAATTAGAAGTTGAACTGGCGCAAGCCAAATATGCCCTCCGCCGCGAACGCGAAACCATCCGAGAAACCTACTCCGAAAATTCTGACCTCGACAAGCAAATAGTTCTCCTTCGAGAAAAAACCAAGCGTCCCAGTTTGACACTTACTCGTTATTCATGAACAAGTAAGGATAACATCGAACATTGTTTAAAATAGTGGTGCTTACAAAATCAACTAATTCAAAAAGCTAAATTTCCTTTATTGTTTAAAAATGTTTCACTATTCGTGAAACGACACTTAATTATTGTTTTTTCTTTTTTTGCAGTTTTTTCACTTATTTATTAAACTGTATCATGTAATCCTATTTCGTCTGACCAGTCTTGTAATGATTGATAGCAGGAAAAATATAAAAATTTGAATTCTAAGCACAATGCAATTTATCAAAAGAAATATCGTGTACAAAAACGAAAGGTGTTCCTGAAGGTATCGGCACGATACATTCAACTTCAGTTATTTAACAATTAAACTACAACTTTCTATTATTTAAGTGTCTATTATCGAATACAAATTGTTACTCGAAGAAAAAATGATACACCATAATTTACAAATATGATAATTGAAACCATAGCACCTGCCTTCAGGAACAAATTTTTTTTGTGTATTGAAATTTTACAATTACGTTACTTTTTCATCTCACACATATCCATGCGATTATAAATTTTATATAACTCCCTACATGTCCAATAAAATACCACGAGATACTTTGCACTTTTATCGCGTACACACGATCTTTATTTGAGATTGCATGATACGGAAGAAGCTTGGTAATCGTCAACCGACTTATTATCCCCCATTAAAAAAAAAAAGTTATTTAAAGTGAAACGTTTCTTGAGAAAAATAACATGATCTCTTTTTCATTATTAAGGAAGAGATTTGACGGACCTCCTGCATTCTTTTTAAGATCACTAAAACGAACAAAATTTGTGATCGTATTTTAAATTCTATCAACCTCAATAATGTGGAAACATGTTTCAATCCACCGTCGAAATTTATTTTGTTCCCACTACCTCTTTGCAGAATGAAAATTTTTTCAGCCAAACGTAACTTCCGTACGTACGATATTGTAAACGATGGACCGAGATCATTTTCCATTTTTCAGGAGAAATATTCGGACTTTTTTTTAACCGTACATGTGTGCGATTTGAAATGTTCATCATAAAGCAAGCTTTTCCATTTCATTCAGCAAATCAGCTTCTTTCTTGATCTTGTCCAATTGATTGATTTCTAATTGCTTTCCAGCCTCTAACTGTTCCTTTAGTTTAGTAATTTGATCTAATTTCTATAATAAATAGAGAATATTAAAATCGGAACCATTGAATATCACTTCTGTTTGAATATGTACAGTAAAAATTCTTACCGCTTTAATCTTTTTTATTTTCTTACTTCTCTCCACTTCATCGAGACATTGAGGAACTAAGTTCTGACTGTTTGTGCTTGCAACTTGTCCATTTGTACTTGGGCTAGAAGATGCAGCCCCTTCTTCCTTCTTATCCTTCTTCGTCTTTTTCTTTGCTTTATTTGTTAAAAACAAAATACAACAATTTTATAGATTTCGCACAATACTTGTATCTTGTAAATTACTATAAGAAGTTTGTTCTATTACCAGTCTTCTTCTTCTTGCCAAATGGGCAATTAGGTATTTCGAAAGGCAAGCTTACTCCTCTGGCAGTAGGCGGCCGATACGCTTGTTTTGATGCTTTAAGTAAGTCATAAAAACATATATCATCGTTTAATATAACTCTTATATTTACAGTCCTTAGCCAAAAAATAAGGGCCACTCATAATTTTCCAAAATTTTCACTGTAATCGTAAAATTAAAAGGCCAGAACATAATTTAATCATAATTTTTATTAACTACTAAAGTACGTGCATATACAGGGTGAATCTCGTAGCAACGCTGCTTCAAATAACTCGTAAGTTATTTGTTGTACGAAAAAAAGTCCAAACAAATGTTGCATGGTGTCCTGGGGGCATACAGTGCTGTAATCTGTTTTTTGTTACTTTGTTTTTTTATCGAGATACAGTGAATTCTCATTATGAGTCAGTGCCAACCTTACAATTTGGAGTCAGTGGAACTACCCACACCACCGCGATGAGGGGCCGAAAGTCGAGAGCCGTCTCTCGAGCTTCGTGCAACATTGTATCGGAGAAAGACATTTTCTCAGTCTTTTTGTCAGTATCGTTTAGTAGTCATAGGCGTTTATGACTTGTAGACGCATATGATTCTTAGATTTCCAGCGTGCCCTGTGTATTTCAAATGCGACGCTCGGCGACAACTGATTTCGGCTAAGAGTCAGTTACCAGAACGGTGCAACTGACTCGTAACGAATATTCACTGTATGAGGTATAATACTTTCTTTCACAGAATTTGGTACTTTCTCAGAATTCGAGAATAAATATTGTCTCATGTCTCGATAAAAAAAAAACAAAGTAACGAAAAACAGATTACAGCACTGTCCCACTAGAAACCATGCAACATTTGTTTGAATATTTTTTTCGTACAACAAATAACTTACGAGTTATTTGAGATCATCATGTTATCAGACTCATCCTGCACATGTACATACGTATGTAGTTAATAAAAATTATTATTAAATTACATTTTGGCCTTTTAATCCGACGATTACCGTGAAAATGTTGGAAAATTATAAGTGTCCCTAATTTTTTGGCCAAAGACTGTATTAATCAATGATTAATTATAGTATTCATATTAAGTATTCATTAAGTATTATACACTGTCTTTACCTTGTGGTTGGCTAGGAGCAATACCTTCAACAGCTTTATAACTAATGGCTTTCTCAGGAAATGTGTTAGGTGGGAATGTTTGCCAAAGTACTTCCCATAATTCCTCCTGTTCGTTCCATGGTCGTTCATATAATAATGTTCCAGTGTAGTGCCAGATTTTAAATCTATAAATAAATATTGATGACCAAGAAATTTAATATGTTCACAAAGAAATGATGTATACATATCTTGTACCATTAAGTTGCTTACCCATTACACATACGCAGTCTAGGTGCTGTGGTCGCAGTCATAAAGTGTTCTCCATCCGGAGACCACTGAAGAAGCGTTGTATCAGGAGCTTCTGCTTTAGCAATTAATTTCTTTGTATCTACATCCCATAACTCAACATGTCCACGGAGATTACCAAACCCAGTCAATATAAGAAGTGCATAGTAGTTAAGGAAACCAATTATTTGCTAAATACAAAAACCTTATAACCTTATAATAAAAGAAGTATAACAATATGAACACTGTAGTTTGAAAAAGGATATTATCTCCATGAGGGCTATAGTAAATACTATTTCGATGAAGTGTACCAAACTCAAATATTGGTTCACACTTAATGTTAAATAATGTAGCTTGAGCTGGCATGAAACCATATATGACACAAAATTCATTTTTTTTTGGAGACCATTGAAGTGCATGTATGGGCCCCTCATTTTCTAAATGAAAGACAATAAAGAATAGTGTTTAAACATATGTAAAAGTTATATTTATGAACAGCAATAACGAAAAAAAAATACGAACTGAACGTGAGCATGGCAGTTTCACCCTTTGTATTAAGATAATGTAAAGTTTGTTTTCCATAGTACGAAGCACCTGTTTTGTCAACCTCTGTACTTGTCAATAATAAGGCATGTGCTCCAGTATTATTCCAATAAACGCTCATCCTATCAGCCTAGGAAGAAAGGTCGTATAATTTTCTGGAAATAAATCTGTAAATACTTAATAAAAGCAAAATTATACCTGGAAGAAACTTTTATTTGCTATAGCACGCGTAGCGTCGAAATCAGGATATTGGAATAATCTGCCAAATGCAGGCTGACCAGATTTTCCTATGATGTAAATCACATTAATTACAAATCCAATTTAATACTTATACTTAAATGAATAATGTAATATACATATACAGATTAAACATTTGGTATTTAATGTGGAGAGTACTTATTTTTACATCACTTTACATAACAATACAGAGTAAAAGATATTCATCAAAATAATTTGAAGTTAATAATATCAGGTCTATTACTTTTCTAAATATAATCTATTTATAATTACCTGTTATATACTACTATTTATTCCCTATGATTTGAATTGTGTACTTACACATAAAACTGTGCATGCAATAACCAGGAAAGTTTCCCATTATTGTTGATCCCAATTATATATTCATACTTGTCTATATCACAAAATACCATTACGTAACAATACTCGATTGTACTTGTTTACGATATTAAAGTGTTCTACAGATACAAATGTCTTATAATCTTCATTCCACCTGTGCATTACATGCTTGCCATGCATATTTGCTTCATAATGAGAGAAACTGAAATGAAAAAGTACTTCATAAAATATGCCAATTTTTATCTCAGCTACACTTGAACTACTGATTAAACATATCATTGGTTGTACATCTATGAACACAGTTTACTTATAATTACATGTAACATATTTTTCTATTTCTGTCGATCTTAGGTTTCATTAAATTGTCACAATATTTGATAAGTAACATTGTGAAAAAAATTATGTACTCTCCACATATAGGTACCTTGACATTGCATAAATGTATTTGTGTAAAGTAATATTAAATAAATACAACAAAATGTATTTACCAGGCATATAACAGAGAATAAAATACGGAGAACAAGTGGGTGATATACTAAAACTAGCAACTTTGGCTACATTTATTCTGTGAGCAACTTTTTGAAAATTGGCATCCTCATACAGAACAACATCTGCACCAACTAACATCCCACAGATTTTCTCATCGCTTGACCATTGGGGTTCCCTGAATAAGCATGATGTCAATGTATATAGTTAGCGCAAAAAACAAATCATCTAGTATATTCATAAACATTGAAATATTCTTAAAGTATATTAACAATTAATATATATTTTTTAACTGTATATAGTTAAGTATAAAGTATAAATAAATACTTTTAAAAATAACATTCATGATTGAAACATAATGCTTTTAAGACGATAAACATTTATGTAAATTCTATCTTTCTCGATTTTCTTATATATATATATGTATATATGAAAAACAACATTATTATTATTATTCTAAATCAAACATATCCATGAAAGTGTTGGATACACAATTAATACAATTTTTAATTAATAAATGGCACAGTTATTACGTAAACATTACATTACCAGTCTGTCTGTCTCTTCTGTATGCAACTCTTCACTAGTTCTCCATTGTCCGTCCTCCATATGTGAAGATTAGGTGACGCTTGAGGATTCGATTGTGTCACTATAATAAAAATATCAATAGTATTATGTTTGAGACTATTATAATAAAATCTTTATACGTACAATGTAAATACAAGTAATTATAAAAAATTTTAAGCAAAAAAAAGAACAGCAGAATAATAATGAATAAAATACCATGGAATGGTTCCCAGGTCATAAAATAGTTGCCTTGACTGGAAAACTGTATCGAAAAGATTTTGGGTCTTTTGATTTCTGTAACAACTTTCCACGAATTACATTCCACAATCTTTGTGCTGAGTCCATTGACCCAAGCGAAATATCGTCCGTCAGGACTAAAACCCATTGCTCTACACGTTTTACTGTCATCCTTAGGAAATGATTTAACTGATTCGTACGATGGCGGACCTTGTCCTAAGCTGACCCCATTGGAACCTCTCACTATAAAAAATGTAATTCTTTAATATCCGACAATCAATGTTATAATAAAATAATATTATCTTGTTGCCACTCGAGTGTACATCGGTTATAAATTCAGAACATTAAAGGTAACAACATTTTACACCTATTACAAAGACCAACAAATTACTGAAATAAAAATAGAAAAATTCCCTGACTAGAAACAAATTTAAAATAACCACAAATTATTCATGAAATAATGCAGTATTATCGAAACTGTGCATGTACAAATTTTAGTTATAATAATTAGTATTAGTTCATATTTATAATATTATACATATTTATTTTGTTATAAATGTATCTTTCAGTAACAAAATGCCACATGACACATTTTTGTCCAGTCAGTTGCCGCATATGACGAAACTTGCTATTGCTTTATAAATAGATACGTGTTTAATACGGTCACATATTATTCGAGTTAGAAGTAACATATCAGATTCAGTTTTCAATTGAGAAGTCTACCTGGAAAAATAATGCAAAAATGCTTACCAGCGACACAAGGAACAGTTAACGCCATTTTACCTCCGTTACCATGTGGTACCGTAATATCGAGTATCGACCACTCTTGCCAGATTGAGGAATTTGTCCCTCGAAAAGGATTTCTTGCACATGCGTCGCCCAAATCGTATGTAAGAAGCACGTGCGCTCAGGATCGTACAAATAAATTCAATATATTTTTAAATTTTTCGAGATTTATTTTAATCTTGATTTAAACATTGAAATTCTTGAAATACAAAGTCTATTATCGCTACATAATATGCCAATAAAATAGAATTAATTGAATGTATTGGATAATAGAAATCATGCACATACGCGATGTTGAATATTTACCATAATTTTTACGTTAAGATATGAAAGTACATGAATTTCTGTTAAAAATTGCAACTAACTCACAATCTCTACTTATTTGGTAAATTTGATTAGTTTTTCAAATATTGAACAAAAAATTGATTATCTAACTTCTCCTGAAATGAACACCCGTTTTCACTGATAAATATTTTAAACAATAGATCTATTTTTAAATCATGTCATTTGTTATTTAATGTATTGAAATCATCTGCCAATAGTTAGAAATCGTTCTGGCATAGTTATGTGTCACCAATGCAAAATCTCGTTCCGAGAAAATAGATAAACGCTTCATGGTATAACAAATATACATACTTCACTTTTTCTAATCAAAGATAAGAAAATGCTTATACAGTATAATTTATAACAGCAATTTCTGGACCTTCTGAAACTCGAAAACATAAAAAGAAGCATATGAATAAGTGATTCATCGTTATCATTGCCATAAGTATCATCTAATACAATCTTCCGATGATTATGCACAGTAATATTAATATTGAAAAGGGTTTACTGAACACCCTGTATACGGCAGAAATTATATGTCAGCATCCTATTGCCTGGGGTATGGCAAGTTCATGTTTTAGGTAAGCATTGAAGACTCCGGGTTATTTTATAAGTGTATAACTATTTTGTTTTGTTTTATAAATACATGTGTAAGACATAAACGCTACGAGTGTTTTGCATAATTTGTAAACGTATATTTTACTATTTTTGTCCTGACATAAGTGAGGTTATGTTTTCATAAATATAATTTCTATTTAATCACTAGTAAATGGACAGGTGACAGTTAAACTGAACCGACTTTTTTCATACATATTTGCATAAAGGTTCGAAGGTTAAATAAAGTTAGATTAAAAGGAGCTGTTATTAGCAACATCTCTTTATATTTTTACGATTAAGGTTTAAATTTTTTTCTAGTAATGTTGATGAGTATGGCTTCGAAAGACCCCATGATTTCGACTATGACACTTATGAAGATTTTATGTCAGAATATCTTAAAGTACTCGCTAAAAGGGCAAAGAAATGGGCTGAAATTATTGGTGAAGGAAAATCATTGCAACGTAGTATAACAGTAAAAAGATATGTCCGCAAAGGCATACCAGGTGAACATAGAGGTTTGGTAAGTATGAATGGGATTAAAAATAATTAATTTTTATTGAACTAATCAAAGATATCGGTCCTTAAAGGTATGGCTTTCTGTGAGCGGAGGAGAGGATATGAAAAATGCATCTCCAGATCTTTATGAAAAGCTATTACAGTCCACACATAATAAACAAATAGAAGATATTATAAAAACTGATCTACCAAGAACATTTCCTGACAATATATTTTTTAATAACACAGAAAACCAGCAGCATCAATTGTATAATATTTTATTAGCTTTTGCTCATCAAAATAAGACAGTAGGGTACTGTCAAGTAAGTGTTTTATAAATGATCGCGCTTATACTATGGGTGCTTATGTAAATTAACATTATCATTAACTAGTTTACAAAAATACGGATTAAACAAAAATTATTACATTTTCTTTTTAGGGTTTAAATTATATTGCAGGATTATTGCTACTTGTTACAAAAAATGAAGAAACAGCTTTTTGGCTGTTAAAGGTTCTAATAGAAAAAATTTTACCTGATTATTACACATCGACTATGGATGGTCTACTTACAGACATAGATGTTCTTGCAGAATTAGTCAAGTAAAGATTTTCTTACTTTTTATTCGTAGCTTGTAAATAATGCAACATACACTCCCACACACACACACATATATATATATAATATATTACGAATATTGTTTTAGAATAAAAATGCCAGATATATATCAGCATGTTACAAACGTAGGTTTACCTTGGGCAGTTATTACAACGAAATGGTTTGTTTGTTTATTTGCAGAGGTCTTACCAATTGAGGTAAAATTAATCATCTATATATTTTAAGTTAACGTGAACTTAACGATTTATTTTCCTTGAAGATTATATGAAATATAAATAGAATTCAAAAATTTGTTGTTAGTTTAATGTTTTGTATTAATAATTGAATTCTTGTTTGGATTGCCATAAACTATAGAAGTACTGAATAAAATGTTTACAACTTGGCAGACTACGCTGCGCATATGGGATTGTCTTTTTTATGAAGGAAGTAAAATTATTTTTCGTGTTGCATTAACTCTTATAAAAAGGAATAAGGGCAACTTGCTTGCATGTCAAGATTTTACGACGTTAGCGGAATGTTTTAAAGAGATAACGAAGGACAGTATTGTTTTAAAATGTCACGAATTTATGCAGGTAAACATAGTCAGATGTTTGTTTAAGAACTAAAATCAAATAATAATGCGTAATAGCATTAATGAATTCTTCTTATCTTAGAGCATATTTAAAGTACCTGGATCACTGCCTGGTAGCACTCTCATGAAACTACGAGCAAAAATCTCGCGGGAGCGTACGGAACAAAAGGAAAGTAAATTAGAACGATAGTATTAGACAATAAGATGCTCTCTTGCGAAATAATCTAGTCAATATATTGTTCTCATGTAACTGCAAACTGATCATGTTGCGTAAGATTGTATTATAATATTACTTCTACACTGTTACTGTAAATACGACTTTAGCACGAAGGTAAGACAATATACCGATGATGTTCATATTTTTATTTATATAATTCTTTATACATTCATTGTTTTTAGAAAAAGAGAGTATGGAACTAGGCAGTAATTATATTTTATATTCTATAAGATTGTAATATATGTGTACTGATTATATTTATATCATGTCTTAAGTGTTTTAAACACAGTAATTCTTAGCTCAATTAGTCAGTATTGAAAGTAAAACCACCAGCAATGTATCTATATACAAACATCTTTATTTTAAGTTAAGTAAAATATAAGCTTGATTTGTGTTAATTATGTACAGAAAAATTTGTCCTAGAAATTCTAAAACTAGAATTACATTTACAAATATAGACATAATACAAAATATTTTACGTAATTCTTTATTTTACTATGTAAACCTAGCTCATTTTTCTAACAAATCTTTTGCTTCGTTAATCTTTGCTGCTATGTAAGGAGATCCACCTCTGTCAGGATGATTTACAGCCATAACTTTTTTAAAATGCTCTTTCACTTTTGCTTTGTTTGCAGTAGGAGACACACCTAATATTAAACTAGCTTCTCGACGAGACATTTTAGACTCAAATCCTCCTTTGTAGTATTTACTATTTGCTAATTTCTGGGAATGTGCATGTAGTTACAATACTTGTAATAAGGATACGTATAACTTTTTGTTTAAAGTAATTTACCTGTGCATCTAATGATTTAACAGCTTCTGACATTTTGAGAGACCAAGCTGGCATCCTTCTGAGAACATAACGCCCAGTATAACCCACTACGGCAAGGCCAATCCCTGCTGCGACAAGTGAACTAGCCTAAAACAGTTAATGTTAAAGACTAAAAAGTAGTATTATTGGCATAAATACAGAATTTAAATGCGCCTGTTTAAAAAAAGTATATATCCATAACTCTGGACCGCTCAAATCGTGACATATTATTAGCTTATTTTATGATGTGTGTGATTTGATATATCAAGTAAGTTTTTTTATGAGAGAATAACATTCAAATAAACAATATCTTATTCGTTGATGATGAAACAACGATGTAATACACATGCACATGTATTTCAAAATCATAGTCATCTTAAACATATTTATGAATTACAAAACATTCAACAAAAAATTCTCAATTATCACGAACAGGTTTTTAAACATTACAGTATTGATGTCATTTAAATCAACATTGAAACTAGCATTTTCAGTACATGCTTACCATTGCAATTGTCAAACAACGCAGATAATTTAACGCAACAGACGATATAATTTTGTTAGACCATCGAATAAATTAATAAATGAGATTCTTCGACTATTCGTCCTGAACAGTTGATCAACAGCAGCGCTAATTAATTTAATCTCACTTTAAAGAAAGTGAAGCATGCTCTTCTTCGTTTACTTCGTGATTAATATATATATAATATATATTTACTGACATAAAAGACAGTGTATAAATTACTAAATATAAACTACATATAAATAGTACATAAGCTCTACCACTACAGCTTCGAATTATGTACAACAAGATAATTTCATGATTTTAATGCGCACATGTGTACCTCTATACTGAAATGACGTGCGAAGTACATTGAGATAAGGATATAAAATAGCTATCCACCATTTTTGTATAGTCATCTAGTGCTGCCACCTGCAAAATATGTGTCGCATTCAACTTTGCTACTGAACAATACAATTTCTATAATTTTTATAACAATAATTATTCCATTCCTGTGTAACCACAGATAAAACAAATGTATGGATTAGGGTAAATATAATATTTGACATTGTTGAGTCATAAGTGTTTATTAATTCCTGCAGGTTGTGGAATTATAGTTCAAAATATGAAATCCTATCTTACTCATAAACAATCAGCCTTTTTAAAGACTATCGGAATATAGATCTAATTATTTTTATCATCGGGTAGTCGAGTTTTTATAAGATCACTAAAATAAAATGAAATAAAATTCGTTACGTCTGTTGCTATAATTATCGACATCCGTTGGTTGCAATAATCATTGCTAATTATACAAGGTCTCCCAAAATGTTGTACTTTCTTGAAAGGGGTGATTCCTAAGGTCATTCGAAGTAACTTGACTGATCAAGACGCGGCAACAGTGGACGGATTCCGGTTCAGCGTCAGGTCCCGCTAAACGTGGCGATGACATTTTCGCAAAAGAAAAAGTTACTTCAAATGAACTCAAGGAAGTAAATTTTTGGGATACCCTGTATGCACACTTACAATACTATGCATTTGGATCCTGTCATCAAACGACTGATACGCGTAATTTTTTTACACACTGTATTGAACTTGGTGCACGCGCATTTGTGTGTGTGTGTTTACAAACACGAGAAACTGCCCGCGAGGATCATAAAATTTTTAACATGCTCCACGGTCGAGTGACGATTACAGTTACCGCCAATTACATTTTTCCCTACGAACTGTAACTTAATCACGGTCGAAACTATTTATCAATCAGGAACGGCCGGAAAGTCGGTTCTTTCGCGAATTTGCTAGAGACCCGGCAAAATAAGAAACTGGTATGGGTCGTTCCACTTCCGCATGTTGAATGTTGATCTTTCGCGCTGCAATAACTTCCGTTTGTGTACCCGACCAGCGGAATATATGACTGACATATGTTAGACGACGGAACGAATACGGTAATGGACGATGTTTCGTAAGAAAACTTTCGAACTTTAACGAACGGATCGGCGATGCCTTCAGGTTATTTTCTAAGTCGTTAAACGTTATTTATGTGTTGTTGATTGAGCCAAATATATATCAACGTTTGAGCGGGATACCGTGATAAGAGTTAATACATTTAATTAACAAATTTTGGTTATGAACGACTAACATTATTTTAGCTGCCAATAGCCATTCAAAATGACCAGAATAATTTTTATCATATTCTATTTATATTTTATATTTCATGTTGCATTTATACGTAGCAAGAGATAATTTTATGTTAGAATAGACAGGTACGTCTTTCCGTTTCATAGAATTTCTGAGATGTCAGGCGATCCTATGAGGATTATAAAGTGGGAATTATTCTGGCCTCTGGAAACTAGCCATTCGCCCCCTGCTGCAGGTGTACCGTGTATAATACATTCATGAACTTTTCCCGATTTGCTAGGAGCGTTGTGTAGGTACCGCTACCGTATGTGTGTTGCACAGTTATACGAATTCGTTACGGTGTTCTTTTTAACGAGAACGGGACGAAACAACGTAGAGAGATGCTGAAACGAGGTCCTTGTCCATCGGTTTTTATTGGTACTTCGTGAGAAATTGTAGCTTCGTAAATCTATTTCGATCGTAACGCGAGTGTTATGTGATTTTTTATTCGCAGCAACCGAGACGTCTTTTTGCTGTTCATACATCGAACCTTACACTCCAAAAGAGAAAGAAAATAAGGAAATTCAGGGCAAGAAATTATATTTTGCATGTACACGGTGTTTCGATTTTATACAATCATAAAAACTTTTTGAAAATCACGAAATATATTTATAAAAATTGATCGGATAGAGGTTAAAGATTATGGAGAACGGTATTATGTGACGTCATCAGAAAGGATGTTGTTCGATCTTTTAACGGTTTTTTATGCGTCTGATGTCATATTTTTTAGTGGATAAAGATTCATGCATGCCATTCTATGATTTCTTAATTATTTTATATTAGTGTTTGGAACAATTAAGTAATACGAGAAATTTGGAATTTTATGTCTGGAATTGAAGTAACGCTCGAATGGAGGGACTTGGGCCTAGTTTGACCCATGATTGCAAACGCGTTCCACCTAAATTCTAATTTTGTAGCAGCTAGTTTAGATTATTAGTTATTTTTAGACCGAATAAGAAAATCGCGAGCGCGGGGAAATTGATCTTAAAGGATTGGCTTCGAAAATATACAAAAAATTGATAAAAGGGTCCGCCATGTAAGGGTCAACCTCAAAAGATACAATTTCAAGTATACGACTTGAATTCACGACTGTATTGGATTTACGTAGGCATGTTTGTGCTATATGCCACAGATAATGGCATCCAGCTCTATCCCTAATTTAATATATAATTTCAGGACAATCCCTATCGAATGGCCTGTATACAGCAATCCACGATTAAATCTCACTGAAATACACTCGGTTAAATGTCCACGACTCATCCCCACTATTCTCCCTACCTCTTAGTGCCTCGAGCTCAGCGGAGCCTTATCTCTGTAGATAAGGGAAGGGAATAAATGCGATGCTACAATACAGAAAAACACTACCCTAATCGCAAGAGTAGGCTGGCTCGCGAACGTAGTGACATTTAACCGTGGATTACTATAGAGGAGGGGATGATAATGTGACCTCCAGTTTTATATTTCTTCCTAAAATCCGATTCATAACTTAAATTCATTCGATTTTTTGCTTAAAATATAGGTAAACTAGTAGGTTACACGTAATAAAAGGCGAGAGTGATAGAAAAAATAATTTCACTTTTGGACCTTTTACAACAATGTAAATATTAACCGTAACCTTCTCTTCTATATTCGATTGTAAACCATGTGGTCGCTAATGACCTAGCTGTTAATGCGACCACTTTAAAATAAACGATGTATGATAATAATAATAAGAGTGAGCATAATATTAATTATATATAATCATGAGACGATGAAAAACTTATAGTTTATAATACATAACCTACAGTGCTGGATTAACCAATAAGCAAACTAGGGGCACCATAGAAATTTTCTGATTTTTATATCTTTTATATAGTAATAATATTTCCAAGTGTTTAGAATAGTGGAAGGATGCAAATCAATAGTTGGTGTGCAAAACTAAAACTTTTGTTAAAAACTCTTTTTAGTCAAATTATCAAAAATGCCTAAGGAATCGTACAGTTCCACCCTACACGGTGTGGAAATCATCCTGCATAAGGGGGTCTCAAAATCATTTAAGTGCTTAGGGGTCTCTGAAGGTCTTTGCACTGATTATCTGGAATACATTTGTTTCCCTACCTATAAATCTAGTAGACACAAAAACCGTTCTACGCCAAATGTCTTTGTTGTAATATCAAAAATGACAAGGGTCTATATTACCAGCAGGGGGCCACATTACCACATCTTCCTCTACTTGATTCATTGTGCTGTGGATCGTGGGCCAGTTTGAACGGAAATCCAGGACGAAGGTTCCAGGGGTTCCGGTTGCGATGCACGGTACAGGTCGTCGCCGTGTACGCGTCCGTATCGCGGCGAGATCCGGGCGAAGGAGTATCAGGAAGAATGGAAAGGGGAATGTCGGTCACTGGGCCTTTCCTCGTGATGACGGTACTCCGTTTAGCGCCTCGGGGCCACCACCTAGGAATGTTGGAGGAGCTCTCTCTCTCTCTCTCTCTCTCTCTCTCTCTCTCTCTCTCTTTCTCGCGCTCTCTCTCTTTCCATTCTTGCCTCTGCTCCCCTCGCCGTTGATTCTCTAAATTGGTAACACTCGGTTCTACGACCTACCCGGCGAACATCTCCGCTAGATTTTTTCAAAATAAGTCTGACGCACGTACAACCGGACAAATTATAATCCCCGTTCCCCGAGCGTTGTTCTCGAGACTGGAGCAGCACATACTTACCGAGCAGAGTGAGCAATCATCGCGATCCATTCCTATTAGGTGCACAAATTAATTCGTGGCTCTCACAGTTAACACGTTGACCTGCCACGTCACGTCGTATATGGGTGACACAATTGTTCGTCTATCTTCGAGATTTGATTTTGTTTGTAATACTGTTGCTTGGACCGAATTTCATTGGGATTTGGTTCAAGAATTAATCTCTGTGATGAGCTGCAATTTTGATCAAATTCAAGTCTTTCAACCGGCGTATAGAAGATTTTTTAATCACTTGTTGAGATGAAGAAACTGCATAGAAAATTATGAAAATTATTTTGAAGAGTAGAATGTATTCTAACTGTTTGTAAAAAATCGACAACTCTGTGAAGAATGCCAGTAAAAGAATGTCCATATCTTCGGCTACTGTCCCCTATACGAATCGATACATGAATACAGGAATCAAATTTACATTAATTGTTTTAATTATCCACAAATCATATGATATACGTTTCAATGCAATTCATATTTTCGCAAGTAGATAACTTTCAACGTGAACTTATACAAATATCGTATATTTTAATGATGCTATAAATTATGCATCTCGTAGCTACGGGTTTTCCAATAGTGCAACATGCAATGCAAGCGTATAAATAATTATATCATTATTTTCTATGCTCTTTTCACGGAGTTATGGTTAATACTACTTTAATGGAATCCTCCTCGACGATGTTGCTAATCCGCTGCGCAGCGAAGCTTTTCGCAACGGATTAACGGTACGATTAATTTCTTTTTCGTCTAAACATTTTATCGGCCATCAATCGATCGTTCAGTTGGCCGTTTAATTAAACTTCCGTCGCAAAGTGCGGCAAATTGTTCTGTAATCAACTTTTCATTCAACATCGATTGCACACGTCCGTTTCCATCGTTTCTGTAGTTAATGCTAATCGCCCTGACGTTCCGTTTTGCATTACAATACTTTTACCTGCACATAGCTGGGGAAATTTTTACAATTTAGCTTGGAGAATATTAATCGGAGATTCTTCACACGATTACATTTACAGTAAGTAGTAGCATTTAAAACAAATTTTGATAACTATAGGCAGAGGTGAGCATCATTTAAGTAAATTTTCGTTTAAATGATTATTTCAATAAAGAATTATTTGTTATTTGAAAGTTTAAATAAAAGACAAAAATAATTATTTATTATTTATGTAGATCTAAATAACTTATTTAAATAATACATTTATTTCTTATTTATACATACAATTTCAACTGTTACTTATTAATTATTATTTAATTCCTTATTATTTATTATTTATTATTTATTATTTATGCGGAAAGTCATAGTCAGGAAATAAGGGTCTTCAATCGCTCTAAGCGAAATCATTGATTTCACGACGAAGCAACTAAAAAATCGACAGTGCGGCTCTGAAATAACTTAAATAACACGATGAAATCAGTTTTTTCTGACCAAAACACAAAAATTGTTCAACGAAATCTGGGAATTATCGATATCTCTACCATCATACTGATTCAATGATTTTTTAATGTTATACGAGACAAAATTTTGAACAAATAATTACAAAAATTTGTTTATATATTTATTATTTAAATTATTATTTATTACCATTTGTTATCTAAACACTTTTTTAAATAATAAAAATTTATTTTTTATTTGAAAAATTGTTTCGATAATGGAGGTGTGTTTATATATTTAATCAATTGTTTCAATAATAAAAATTTATTTATTTAGTTCTTCATTCAGCTTTTCTTGTGTTTTTGTTGACGCGAACGTTTGTTGATGTAAACGAACGCAGTCTCCCTACCCTATGAATTCGGAATTCGAATTCAAACGAGGAATAACATTTTATTTGCAAATAAGAAATAATAAATAAATTATTTGTGGAATTATTTAAATGATTTTCTAATTAAATAAAAATGTTGTTATTTATTATTTAAAATAAAATTTGCCCAACTCTGACTATAGAAATGGCAATATTTTGAAGACGAAAAATCTATTTTTACTGAATAAATCAAATTTAAACGGTTCTAAAAAATTAAATGATTTGAATATCCAAGGAATCCCACGCTACATTGTAGAGTACCTTATAGACAATATTCTCTGAAAGTTTGAAGGAAATCGGATGTATACTTCCCGAGAGTTTGTGTCGGCTATTTCAGAAAACGTAGTTTTCAGTTTTGGAACGTAAAAGAAGCTTTGACAATTTTCCAACAGGACATAATTTGCTTCCGTACAAAGTGCTATAACTGCGTCAAATAGTCAAATTTGGAAATAAATATCCCTTTGGCATGGCAGTCTATGCGCTACAAATTTTTAGAAAATCAAAAACAAAAAAGTTGATTTTTCTTAAACCGCGTTTTCCCTTGAAACTTTTCAAACACGAACATTTAGGGAAGATTGACATGAGACAAATATAATTGAGATAACAGAAGTTATAAGGTTAAACACAATGTAAAAAAATAGATTTTTTATGTATGCCCCCTTCAGATGAATAATTGCGTCAGCGAAATATGGACGACAGGGCAGTCGGCGTGTTAAAGGAAAATCAGCGAGATAATTAAGAGAAGCGGGGGGGGGAGGAAGAGAAGGAGGAGGAGTTAGGTCCGTAATCAACTGGACAAGCTAGATGGCTCGCGTTCCGCGTGTATTCGAGGAGGACGGGACGGGTTCCGTTTGGATGTTTCCCGGGCGGGTCTGTCGTCGCCTAACGAGACCAACGGACACGGTTGAAACGTCGTTGTAAACCGGGCGCGGTTTACTGCATATTTCCGTAACGTCAGGATAACGCCGAGTACCGTAAAGGTGAAGAAGCGGGTCGCGCGCTGCTTGGATCGAATTCCTTGCATACCGGCTCCGAACTGCATTAATTTTTAGAGTACGCGCGCTGGAATTACACCGGATCCTTTCGGCGTGAAAAATGGAAAATAAAACGGGGAGGGAGAGGCACGGGCGAAGCCACGGTTGCAATGGGATGCAACGGGAAGGAGGATCCTGAACCGAACGCCGCGCCAAGTCGTTGCATCGCGTTGGCTCCTCTCGCCGCTCGCTCGCTTGCTCGCTGCGGATGCAGCCACTGCAACCGAACTCTTTCGTGTCTACGGGCTACGGCCGCGACGAGTACCGTAAAGTTGCCGGAGCAATACGTTCCAGAATCGAATTCCGGACGTGTTCGCGCAAGCCGCATGAATTTTTACCCGCAGCCTGCCGTTCGGTATTATGCCGGCTCCTCCTGAATAAAACTAAAGGAATAAAAGCCCGGGAGTGGGCGGCATGTAAGATGCACAGGCTCCCGACTTTCGGGGGTCATCGCTGTCTCGTTTATTCGACGGTGACTCGCAGTTTCCAACCGTCGAATTAAACATTTCAAGGGGGATTCTCATGTAACTGGTACAAAAAAATCGTTTTTTTGTTTCAAAGGACCTTAAACACTCTTTACTACAAATTTTGAACACATTGAGATATTCATAATAGAAATACAATTTAATTCAGTGAAACGGGCCACGTAATAGAATTCAGTTATGCTGTGCTAAAAGGAGGATCGATGTTTGCGGCTACCGAAAATTCACAGTATTATAGTTCCCGTTTCGGTTTATTGTTTTGTGCACAGATGTCTGTCGCTGTCTCGCAACAGAGGCCGTTGACTGCGACAGCGTAATTCCGGATGGTTTTGGGTCATCTGGTCGATCGATGGTCTGTCTCACTTATTATTAAAATGTAAGCACCGTGAAGTTATGAATTTTCGCGGTTTTTTTATTTTGTTGCACAGCGGGTGAGATAAGGATAAAAGATTTCACCGGGTGTCAGTCGTAAGTAGACACGTACTCGTAACTCATCTCCTTCTGTGGAGGCACGGCTCCGCAATCGATTTTTTTTATCTCACTTTGTGCGGCGACCATCGTTTCTGTTACACGATGTAACGAAAACATGTAACAACTGAAATTTAGGAGTACGTACCGCGTGGCGTCGCCGGTTTTTGGCTTTTTATTATCGAACGGGGTTCGCAGCGAGCATGTTGTTTTATTCACCGATCGCCGCACTATGTTCGTACAGTGTTCCCTCGAACACGGGCTGATGCGTAGTTACAGAGCACCCCCCCCCCCCCCCTCCACTGCCAACAAAAACAAACACATTTTTATGTATTTTATCAATGCATGTACATAGTATATATGTATAAGGCGAGGCTCCTAACTTCTAAATTGTGCGTTGTAGAAAAAAATTATTTCTAGAGATGTTAACAAGGGCGTCATTATGTGATGTACATGACTCCTCTGTAAATGGGGGCACGTAGGAGATTTAAAGGTCAATTTTGATTTTTCAAATGGTTCCGTATATTTCTTATGCAGTTTTTTATTCTCTATAACAAAATATTAACCCACGCATGTCGAAAAATTATTGGTTCAGCAGATACTGTAGTTTAAATATTGCTAACCGGTTATTTAATGCCTAAATATCAGATATTGCACGTAGGTCGACGACTATTTTAAATAGATATTTAAATTTGAAAATGCTTGTGGAACAAGTTTAGAAAAATCATTTTGTAATCTGAAGCCATGTAAGCGTTTTTTCGTGTATGTCTAATTGCACAGCATGTTAAAACTTAGATCAGGATAAAAGCTTCTGCATTTGAACTTTCTCCATTAAAAGTTCCAGTTTTCTAATTAAAATTTCTGGGTCCAAATTGTTGGCTGGCCACGGAATCACTAAACAGGGGAAGAGAGTACGGGAATTTTTTTTGGACTCTAAAAATGTCAGATGTTAAAAACTTCATGAACAATGAAAAATTACGAAATGTATACCGATATTTGAAATTTCAAAATAATACAGAAGTCACGTTCGTATCGTACCTCTTTCCGACTCGTGTATCTCGAGCGAGTATCGGCCTTATTAAAATATGATAAGAGCAAACGGGAAGTTAAAGAACAATCAATAAAATTTTCCATTTCGTAGAAATAAATCCGTGATTTGAAATTGCCAGCACGCTGCATTATCAGATAAGCACACGGGGTTTACATTTCTGCTCGCAGTTGAGTATCTTCGTTCGTGTCATTACCATTTTAGCTCGTTATTCCGGCTGAATGGACAAAATACTTGTGGAAATCTGATAGATTTGTCGCTGCTGTGTTACAGAAATAAAAAACAGGCATAAAAACAGGCTATTTTCACTGTTTCGCTTCAATGAAATTTGACACCAAATAGTGCGCAGGAATTTTGTAATCGATTTATTTGCAAACATTCGTACAGAAAACAATGATTTTTGTCACGTTGAAACGTTCAGTATAATTTCAAAAATTAATTTTTGTACTAAAAACGAGTAATCTGAATGAGTGGTTTAATTTATTTTTGTGAATAAATCGATTCAGTCGTTGCTCTTTTAACATTTTCGCGCACTAAGGAAAAATACGTGCTGTTCAAAAATAGTTACTAAACAACGGATAAAATAACTTTTGTTATCCAATATTGGTCTCTTAATTTTAAGCAGAAACTGACCAAAAGTCGCAAAAGACTGCAATTTTTACCCGATTTTCAACCGCTTTTAGCTCGCGCGTACGTTAATCGATTTCCATGAAATTTTCATTTGCGGGACACATATTTAAAATTTTCATTACGAGCTCGCATAAAAAGGTTATAAAAAAACTCCTCTTTTATTTTTTCACGTAATTCTTGCGAATTGCAATTTTTGCAAAATCTGTTTTGCACGTCATGTAGTAAACCAATGCTTCTAATTTCTCAACAAAATTCCAGTCGTTTGGTCTAATTTTAAGAAAGTTAATCTGATCGAAAGGGCGTGCGAATATTTTCGTGGGCCACTGTTACTACTAAAGTGGGTCCGATGGGCCCTTCTGGTCGTTTGAGGGTTAAATAGAAAATGGAGTAAACGAGTACCTGGATAGCTGTGTGGTCGGAGGAGGTTGAAATTGCAAAAATGAGGTAGGGACGAGGGATAAATTGTGCCTTGTGTGCTCCGGGAAAGGTGTGTCGGTGGGACGGGGGCTGATTTCCGTTGGCAGATGCGGCAGATGCGGATCACCACCGGCGAAATTTCGATCGAATCGAACAGGGAAACAAGATTGGCCCGTTCGCCGGCGTAAAGCCGGTGTCCAGAGAGTCTGGCGTACGTCGACAGGGCCGTAGAATTCTAGAAGGGGGTCATCATACGAGGCCGGCTCCGGCGAACGCACCGAGCCAGGACAGTATACGAACGTCATTCGGCGCGGACTGTTGCGGCGAAAGGCTGCGCGGCGTTCCCTATCGAGAGACAGAGAGCAAGAGAGAACCAAGAGAGAACAAGAAAGAGAGAGAGAGAGAGAGAAACGGAGCGAACGGTACCGCAATTTCGAATCGAAGCCAATTCTATTTTCCAATTAACGAATAAAAACCGGTTACGGTGCGCGACTGTTTACCATACACCTGTACGATCCGTTGTCAACGGTACAGTGCAAGGAACCGAACCATTGTGAGACAGAAACTGTCCGCCGGAAGTGCGAGGATTTAATTTAACGGCGCGTTTCGCCTGTGGATTACAGCCATCGAGGTGAGTATCTGTTATTTTCCGCTTCGCCATCGGTCCTCTTAATTGCCTCTCACCGGTGTCATACCGATCGGGCCGCGATCCTTTTCGTACGCTCGTGAGTACAGACATTCTCCTACGAAAGTGCAATTTTCATTTTACAGCCTCGTGTCTCTCGTCCTTTTTAGTCCTTGCGTCAATGACCTTTACCGCGGATTTGCCGGGACAGAATATTATTTGCAGCATGAGAGTCCCGAAATGATTTTCAATTTTTCAATGTCAAAATGACAGGTTCGAAATTTTTTAATCTACGATTGTCGAGATTGTAGAGATGCATTTATGACGAATTATGCAATAAATTTATTTCTTCGGACATACATTATTCATTGTCTCCCAATTTACAAGCTGGTGGCTTTTTTCGTAAAAACTGCTACGTTCTTTTTTCAATCACGATTTCGAGGTCTTTAAAAATTGGGCACGAATTTATGCAAAAATCTCAGTAAAGACATTCTTATTGTTTTTATAAAGTAATATGAAATGGACACTTCAGTACTTCGAATGACAATGGAAACACACAGATTTCCTACCAATTGCCACAACGATTGATCGAAAGGACCGGATCCTTACAACGAAAAGTGACACGCTTCGCCTAAGAGGTTCCTAATTTCAAGATAAAACGTGCCAGTGTGGAATTTAATAGCACAATTAGAAGACCTCAAAGTCACTTTTACAAGGATAGAACGCTCCTTTTATCCGTCAAGTTAATTTCAAGTAGCAATTGATGCCTACGGGGGGATAATAAAAATAACGAGTCGATCGAAAAAGCATTTTTCTATGTTTCTATAAATTTTCATATAAATAATAAATAATCCGATGTCCAATAACAATGCGCTCGAAGTATGCAAACTTTTCAGACATTCGCGGAAGCATTGGTTGGTTACGAAACTTCAGGGGTCGTTGCCTTGAAATTTGCTTACAAGTTCCCGGGGCGGTTTCATTATATTTCGTTCGACCATAATTAACTTCCGCCTCTTGTAGCGAAGATTCACCGAATCATAATTTTATGATAACACGAGGACTCGGTCGATACTAATTAAATTTATTCCTGACGAGACGCGTACACCGCAAAGCCATCATGGATTATGCAACGTTTAGACTGCAGATCCTTAAGCGTTTACGACCTGTGCGAATTTGATGTATTTAAAACATGAAAAATGATAAAAGAATTTGAAAAATTTCTATTTCACTCCCGTTTGTTGCAATCGAAAACAAAAATGTTTACTTTGCATGAAGATCCGCAATGGGAAAATCACTCTCGTATTATTTCGAAGCTATGATCTATTTTTATTCCACTCCCGTTTCCCGCAATCGATGCAGAACAATTTAATTTCGCATCAAGATCTGCATTGTATTTTGTATCTCGCTTTTACCGTAGACGTTCCTTTGTTTTTATTGTGGTTTTTACGAAACGATCTGTGACAATGGAAATTTGCATTAAAATCGATGGCTTAACGGGTACAATTGGGTTGTTTTATTCCCTTTTATTTACATTTTCGGGCTGATTTTATCGGGGATACGCGAAGGGACAATGCCTTTCGTTCTTCCGTGAAACTCACATCCGGCCCGGAAAGTTCGAACCCTTTGTTTCGGTGCCCGGCCCAGCGGTTCTGTGTTCTTCCGGTTTGTCGATTGCATTTCCGGGCCAAATTCCGTTTGAAAGTTTTTCTCCCGCTATTTTCGCGGTTCTTGCAGCTTTCCTCGGCTAACGAATCCTCTGTCCCGCACCGTTTCTCACTCAACGTCTCGTTTATAAAGAGGATTTGTTCCTCGGACATCTCGCGACTCTACGCGCTACGTGCCCACTTATTTACGCTTTTGTTGTGGTTGATTAAAAACGTCCCTGGGAACCGTCACGGATTTTCATTTCGCGTGAAAGCCGGATCGTTTGCGGCCGCCGTTCTTTTCACCGGGCGTTCCTGTTCAGGAACTTCTTCCCTTTTATTTTATTTTTAACCAAGTAGACTTTATCTTCGCGAAGCTGGCGCTTCTTCAAATTAAAATCCGGCTGATTCCTTATCTTCCGCTTTTACGTTGGATTATAAGAAACGAAACCGTTTCGTACCGGTAATTCGGTAATTGTTTTCGCGATGGTAATTCGATATTCTAAATGAAACGAATAAACTATAGCTGATTACGTGTAGCTGTATTTATCACAGTTTGTTTTTTCGATAAATGTGTTTGGCAGAGTTTGTAAAATAACGATCTCGTTCACCTTTCGCAGCTCAAACATTGTTTCACGAAAATATTTCTACTTCCGGCGTTTTCGGGAATTGAAAGCATTTCCATTTGTGTATTAATATTCTACACTGAAGCGGCTTATGTCACGGACAATAATGAATTTCCATATGTTTCGACATGACTCGCTATAGCAACGCCACTATAGTGAAAACAGCTGAATCTTCATTAGGATGCGCGTATTTTATAGTACAATAACTCTATAAATTCCCGCAATCCAGAATTTATTTAAAAAACTGTGAATTCCATTCGCGTACAGGCTGTGACGATTCACACTTTTTGAAAATGAAACGATTGAAACTTTTAATCTCGGCTTGTAAGTAATATGACGATCATTTGGAGATTAAAGCGAATACTCACTACTGTAATTCGTTTTATTCTATACATCTGTCAATTTGCCTGTTATGTGATTAGACTGCGGATTTTATGCGTTTATGATAAAAATTAGTAGATGATATACAAAAAAGTAAAAACGTTAGAAAATTTTTAAACTATCGTGAAATTACTTTGGACTCATTAAAATGATTACGCGAAGAAATACGTTTTTACGTGTTTCGTATTTCTAGCTATTGGCACAGAACGTTTTTGTTAAATTTTCATGGTTGCTGGTTCAATAATGAACATGTAATGGTTTAATTTTATTGGCCAATACAATTCATCAGATACTGTTTCTTTATTCTCCTATTCGAGCAAGGAGGTTATACGAAAAACATGTCGATTGACGCTGAAGTAAACATTATTCCAGTCCCGTTCAGCAGGTCTTGTGGCGGGCAAGGGCTCCCGCCGATGCCCGCGGTCGTAGCTGAGGGCAATGTGACGTCAGCGGAAAAAATATTGTTGGCCTGGGCAACTTGCGGCTCGCGCGCCACAGACGACTCGGCTCCCTACTCCTTGCGGCTCATCTCCCTACTCCTGAGACCCCCATCAAACTTCTGTGGGAGTGTAGATGGACACGCATAGGTACATATATTCGCAATCACGCGGTCACGCGAGGCAAAGCATGAAATACTTGATAGTGGGGGAACCGGTACTGGTAGTGGGAGGCGTGAAGCGACAGCGCAGCGGGGAAGAAGTTGCCCGGGCCTGGGTTAAACCATCGAAACAGATCAAACGGATCGTTGCCAGATCAAGACTTGTTCCCCCACTCTAATTTTTCCTTCTACCGCGCTATTCCTCCATGCTTACGCCACGGCCCGGCCACGTGACACGTTTCGTCTCTGTCGTTATTGGAGTATGGGTATAAAAGAAAACCACACTATTATAAAATATGAAATAAGATTTATATTAGAATATATAGTAACTCTAGAAAGAAACGTTACGAATAAAACACAAGAGATCGAAACAGAGGAGCAACAGTCCAATATGAACAATTGAAGATCGAGGGTCCCATGCCGGGGACAACATACAATGTATATTAACTGTATGCATTTACTCTATATGCATATAGATTAGTATTCGTTAATCAACAGATTCTACCGAACTGTACTATTATTACTGCTCCACTATAAGCACACCAAAGAAATAGATTTTAGAGTAGTTTCTGTTGCTGTTGTAATCGATGTTGTAGCTTTCATCACAGCCCGAATGTAAACGTACTTCTGCGCCGCAGTAAAAAGGAAAAGCTACGTGATTTGGGGCATAAAGCGTGAAAGAGTTTCCCAGGGTAAATGTTCCTTATTTCGGTCCCTATCCGGTAGCCAACCTGCCTGGAAATAAATTGCTTAAGAAGAAAAGATATCTACTAGTAAACTATTCCTTATTTTTATTATTTAGCTTTATGTCTTTATTGATATAAAAAAATGTAGAAAATAATATATTAACCCTTCGCTGGTATACATACTGGGTCGCTGAGTTTCAGACGAATTCCCATTTCTTCATAACTTTCCCTCGAATTTTTATTTTCATTTCTAACAGGTTTGAATGTTTAATCAAAATACCGGTTGCGTGTTAAATTAGACCCTATAATAAGTACTTCAGAATTTTTTCAGATTTAAAAAAAATATTCTAACAATAAAAAATCCAGCAATAAAAGCCCCAGTTTGCTGTTCGCGTTAGTGTAAAAGAACCTTGTCGGCGGAGGATTAATAACAAAAAAGCTTAAAATGCCCGACTACTGGACCGGTTACCGTATCCGTGGATTTCCGAATCCGAAGAATCCACTTTTCGAAACCAAAGCTGGCGAAACGTGTCTTGCACAACACCGGTCTTAATAAAAGTTCCACGCAAAGAAAGCATTCGACGATTAATAGACCCGATGCATGATCGCGACGAGATGCGACGTTGATGTAGAAGGCACGCTGTTGGAAATCGTCGGGGTCTCGCGCGCAAGAAACCGCGGCGGTTTCAGGAAAACGCCGCGTAGAAATTGCATTCTTGCGCAGCCGTTTAGAAAGTGCACGCGCAAGTGGACATGTACCATGCGGATTTCACGGGAACGAATTGACTCTGTAATTCTCGCGGACTATCGTCCGGGATTTATGGCGCGCGATCGCTGAATTTCACGCGCGCCCGCGCTCTCCTGCACGCCGAACGAAAATACGGACCCCAGTGTAAGGACTATTATTTCACCGTCGCCATTTTAGAAAGACCGTGCCAGCTTGATTTTCAACCTCGCTGCAACCTAATCTTTCCAAGAAATGACATAGAATTTCGAAGCATCGTGTCGTCAAAAAAAACAGGACGTTGTAATTTTCACGCGTAAAGGCCGATTTATACTACCGTCACAGACACGTAACGTAACCGATCGGACAAATATTCTCCAACGCATTTAGATGAAAGTGTTTATACTAATCGTACCGACACCGCACAGACACTTATCGGCACCGGTCCGTACAGACACAGACAGAATTGTGACAGCGCGAAAAGACTTCTTTATCCATATTTAACAATAAATGTACCGAGATGTAACCGGTGAAATGACCGGCTGTGAAATAAAAGTTATTTTTTGCCAAACTCTATACATATAATAGTGAATTTAACATCATTAAAATCAAGCAAACTATACAGATTCCATATTAATTTATTATATAAATATAAAATATAAATTATAAAATAATATATTTGGTCGACTGTCGGTGCTTCGAGGGATAGTATTTATACTACTATGTATCTGTGTCGGAACGGTGCCGTTACGGATACGTTACATGTCTGTGACGATAGTATGCCTCTCGGATGGAAATTCGTGAAACAGTAGAGTGCGGATTTTGTGCAATTCTGACGGAAATGAGTATGTGTAATTTAATGCAGTGGACAGATTGAAAGACTTTGAAGATATTAATGTGCTAGTTTGAGCCGACTAAAATCATTAAAGCAAGAACGAAATTTGTATTTGACTCCTGTTTCGTACAATATATATAGATAATTTTTATTTCCCGAGAAGATTCGCAGACTAGTCACAAGAGTTTTCTTCGTGTTTTATTAGAGAATACGCAGCGTTCAGCGGAATCTTATAATTGGGGACAGACTGTTACCGATACAAATGGCAAGCTCGTTAAGGAAGAGCCAACAATCTGGGCATCGCAGGAAATCACAGCGTGCGATCGGTAGCAACTTTGAACGCTTCTTCTTCGGTTTTGTAATCGTAGACGATAGACACTTCCGCCAGCTTCTTCTATTGCGCGGCCATCAGCCTCGTCGTTAGTCCTTCGTCTAAATCAATTTCTCCGCGGTGTATTCGTGTCCCGATTTCACGCTTCACGTTCACGGCCGAGATTCTTCTTTTCTTTTTTTTTCTCGAGCGGCCTGTACAGATTGAGCGACCGAAAGCAGCGTGTACGTGACTGGTTTATCCTTTCCTGCAATTCAAGTTTTTTTGGCGGGTTTGGGAGCGAAACAGTGTAATTGGTCCGTTACGAGATAACGGATGAGAGCGCATTTTCGTTTTGCTATCTTCTTTTCCGCGCTCGTGTTTCTCTCCTTCTTTTTTTCCCCCGGGGAAAGGTAAATGCGCACGGCACTCAATGTAATTACAGGATCGGTCGGCTGCAATCGATAAATTGATAGTCGCTCGCGTCAGACAAAACAAACATTTAGCAGAAAGGATACGCTGTAGAAAATTCTCCTCCCTTTCCGAGCCTGGAATAATTTCAGACACGAGAACCTACGGTTATTAATAATTGTTCTGCTCGAAATGATTACTGGATCGGTTGTGCGAACGGGTAACTCGCTTGTAGGTTGAACCGTTCAGCAGTCCTTGAAGTCTGGATTTAAATAATAATGCCATGAAAATGTTACTTTCTATTAAACGAGGTGTTAAACTTTTCTCCGAAGATTCGAAATTCGTTGAGCGTTCGTTTTTCCCCAATTAAGCGCACGAATTTGCCCGTGCACGCAGGGTTTATGCTGGTTCGCTGGTTCATGATCCTTGAGCCGGAGCTCCGGATGACTTCCGGTTTCGCAGCATGTAATTACAATATGCATTACTGGTATATTATACTATACCGCTTTATAGTATAATATAAAATTGTTCCAACGACATCCGCTCCGTACAATGATTCTTCGTGCAAGATTCAAAAAAGTAAGATTGGTAAACCTTTGATCGTAAAACTATCATTTTACTGTTGTAGTATATTTGCTATAGTGTGTCAAGTTTCATATAATTCGTTGTTCAACATGAACATATAAACCTAGCGGTCGGTTCATAATCTACGAATTACTAGATTACTACGCATTCCTTGGTAACAAGCGTAAATTAGTCAAACGAACTATCACGGTGAAGCTATTACAAGTGTTTCCCTTGTTCTCTGGACTGTAGATTCTTATAGTTTCTAAAAGTTTTCAAGAGAGCAGTAAAACTCGAAGTTCGATAGATCGTAGCACGGTTTCAGTCGGAGGAGAATTTTGTCCATAAAAATGCGACTTCGCATGAACGTCCGGCAATTACCGCGAGCTATCAAATATTTTCGACTGAAGTCTGCTCGTTCGTCGATGTTCGTTTACGCTGCTCGTCGCATGTAGACGCGGCTTTACGACGCCGTTTAGCCACGTGATGCTTGGCTTCCGAAACGCTCGTTCCGTAGTCGACGAGGCCACTTCCTCGGGGGGGGGGGGGGGGGCACAAAGAATTTCCAATAGCGTTTTCAGGAAGAAAGCGGGGTTGGGGAGAGCCAGCCCTTTCTCAAAGGAACCGTTTTGTTCGCCTTTGTGCCGCCCACCGTCATCATTAAACACGCGGATATGCGTCCTCCGCGAGGCTCGCCGATGGATTAGATCCTGGAAACGCCAATAACGCGTGTTATCAAACTTAATTGCGTCCAGGGTTGCCGAGGGTCTCCTCTCGAAAACTCTATCAGCCTCTGTTGCGTCCCGTTTTTCGTCTGTTTACCCTCGGCCTTTTCGTTCTCCTACCGAAATTGTCAGTCATTTTGTAATCTTCGAGGCGTAGAACTTTTTTAAAAAGTGTCCTCTATGGGACTTACTAATTAACGTTAACGCTAACTTGCAACATATGAAAATGAAAACGTTTCTGTGACAGGGACAGACTGAATGCTGTTCAATGAATACAATATATGCTACTTATTAATATTCATATGTACTCTGCGTGCCTCGCAAGAAGTCCCGTGAGAGGAATATGGAAGGAGTACGCCTCATTTTCAGCTCTTGGGAAATATCGGCTAAAGCGGTCACACACACTATGTAGCGCAGGTCCGGGCAACTTCTTCCCCGCTGTCGCTTCACAAGTCCCACTACCAGCGTACCGTGCCCCCACTATCAACTATTTCATATTGCCCTTACCGTGTTTTGACTTGCGTCCTCGCGTGACTGTGAATGTATGCGTATACATCTACACTCCACAGGAATTTTCTGGGGGGACCCAGAAGTAGGGAGAGGAGTCGTCTGTGTCTCATGAGCCGCAAGTCAGCCCAGGCCTGATGTAGCGTGTGACGTCAAAGTCCAAATACAGTGATTTCTCTATATATGTCGCCAAGGCCTGGATGATAAACGTCACGGAATTATCCCCGCTGCCGCGGGATTATACCCCGTGAGGGGCCTCGAAGGTCAAGAGGCCGAGAACACCAAGGAGTGTAAACGTAACACGGCTCGGGTATGTCTCCTGGGCGATACACGACGCTGGCAAGACCCGTGTTGCTGACATATATCGAGAATTCACTGTATTGTGACTGTGTGAGTATGGAAGCGTCAGTGGTGGGGATAGACGGAGCGAGCGACGGCCCCTTTGATCTTCTGCCGTCCCGCTAGACTTTTTCCAAGGCATGAACAGTACATAATTCACTGTTCGATCCTTGTTTACATATACATATCTCTCTGAAAGAACCTTTCTTAACACTCAGCCGACCGATCGGGGAGATCTCCCCACTTTAAGGAGGCCCAAAGAAAAGCGATTTTTTAAGAATTTTTCCTGAGAAGACTTTTACATTTATTAATGTAAAAATTTGTACACATATTATGGTAACTTTTAACTGTATTTTAACATTTTTTATTTGTAAAAATAATAATTTTGAAAGCTGCTATAGCTGATCTCCAGGAGCTCCTCTCACCTTGCGGTGACCACGATATCTCTGGACAGGATCATCTAAAATGAAAAAACCAAACGGAATTCGTTAAAGTAATGTATAATCTTGTAATTAATTGAAGGTTTTTTCTCACCGATGAATATTTTTTTTTCACAAACAATTTAAGGCCAAAATTTTGGTGAGAAATCGATTTTTTTTTTGGAGTAGTCATTTTGTCAAAAAATTTTATTTTGCTTATTCCATCGATTCATTACAAGATTATGCATAACTTCAACGAAATCCGTTTGGTTTTTTCATTTTAGATGATCCAGTCCAGAGATATCGTGGTCACCGTAAGGCGGCTTTTTTGGGAGGAGCTCCTGGAGATCAGCTATAGCAGCTTTCAAAATTATTATTTTTACAAATAAAAAATGTTAAAATACAGTTAAAAGTTACCATAATATGTGTACAAATTTTTACATTAATAAATGTAAAATTCTTCTCATGAAAAATTCTTAAAAAATCGCTTTTATTTGGGCCTCCTTACTGTATATAACCCCTTAAAGCAAGTCGGTGCACAACCGATCGGGGAGATCTCCCACTTTGACCGATCTCCCACTTTACTTCCGAAAAATGCGTGGTGGACAGCACAATTTGGCTTACCCGAGGGCGGTGGAAACCGTACAGTTCGCTGTGGCGCACGCGGTCGGCTAAGTGTTCAGAAACGTTGTAGACCACCTTGTTTTCATGGAATATCGATTATACAGATTCCAAAAACTTAAAAAATTTCTAAAGATGCCCTTATTTAAACAAGTTTCACGGATGTCTTCTTAACTCCATGTCGTATGATTTTCTTCACGCCTACACCGATCAGAACTTATTTGTTTTTCATAATTTCCCGAGAGAACAGGAAAATAAATTTTTGTTCTATAGCTACATTTTTTTAGATTGCTTTATGCTTATGTATTCATTATAAAAGAATAGAATTTACATTTCGATCTAAAAGAAAAGAATAATATTCACATTTACTACACTCTGTTTGTGAACTCGTCATCACGTACGAGTCTGAACAGAATTATTTTCGAAACGAAAGATAACAGTTCGCTTCGCTCTCCGGTAGAATCATGTTCCATCGCGTACAAACGAATCGATTAATTCGAATAACTAAATACAAACCGAACGCATTGTGCCCGCGATGCGCAACCGAGTTGAAATATCAGTCCACCATGAAGGATATATAATTACTTTCTTCGTGTACAGTTCCACGATTACGAAACGGTATGAAAAGCAGTGAAATCAATGAAAGCCGGGAAAGCGTGCGTTTTAAAATGCATCTGGCGAATGAAAGGGTTGAAAGAGTGCTGAAATTAAGCCAACAGTGAAAGCCGATCCATCCACGACGATTCGCGTGTTCGTTAGACGAAATGGACAATTCTGTTGCATCAAATTGTTAACTCGCAAACACAGCGACACAGCGTTCGCAGGCCTCCTCTCGATCTACCCCTTACATTATTTTCTTAATCTTCTGTAGACGGAAATCTGATTCGTGTAAAGTTTCCGATTAACCCTTTGGGGACAAGGATCTTTTTAAGCTGATAAGAACACTTTTCCACAGAACTAGACTGTGTATCAAGGTTTTAAATATTTTGGAAACGTATTTTGGTACGTACATAATTAAATCCTACATTAACAACTTCAAGAATTAAATGAGTACATACTCATAATCTTGTCAATATGCAGACATTCGCCCTCAAAGGGTTAATAGACCCTGCGGATTTCATGCATTTATGATCAAATGAGTAGGTACAATTCGGGAGAGCAGAAAGATTAAGGGAACCTCAAATTCTATATTTTTTCAGATTATTGAAGTTACTCAAAAAAGGAAGAAGTTTCGTTTCTAGCAACGGATGTAGACAATTTTTATTTTGCATAGAAGCCCGCGCAATATACGGATAAATTTCGACTATTTCCTATACATTTTCGTGGCTCCTTGTCCCGCCATGGACAAGACGTGTCTGCACATTCGCCAAATATTAGAAGAAGAATTGCCGGAACGTCGAAATTTTCGCGAGAATATCGTAATATATCGGGCGACCGTGCGCAAGAATATTTCCCGAACGTCTAGGATATGCTTGCGCTCGGATATTGGAGGAGCAGTATCGTCCAACAATTTTCCGAAGCACAAGGACTCCCTCGGGAGCTTCTACACCCGAGGGAGAGTCTGCCAGCGTTACGGAATTGGGGACGTCCTCGTGCTCAGGGAGGGAAACACCGATTTTTTTTTGTCCGTAAATAGAGAAGTCTAGCCGGCGCCTTTCTACACGCTCGTTTATCTGTATTCACTCGAAGCTATTTCGCCCGGCGAATGAATCATTTAACGTTCATCCAACTCAATTTCTCCCCCCCCCCCCCCAACAACCATACCCCGGACGAAATCAATTTCCAATCGAAGTACTACGGCGCTACGTACGTGGAAAATTTCTTCGAACCCTTCTTCCCTTTCGACGCGATTTCACCCTTAGGCTGCCGAGGGAGGCTACGGTCGACTGACAAAATTGTGTACAGCATAGTAATCGGTAATCTTTACTCGTATACGCGTCCCTTCGAACCAAATAGCTGGTCCTTTTGACATTTAGCGTAACATGAAAAATGGCGGAGATATCGTAACAGCCTAGTAACAGAGTTAGTGGGATACCCTGTCTACATGGTGAAATGTTGTGTTTCCTTGAAAAGGGTGATTCCTAAGGTCATCCGAAATAACATTTTCCTTTACGAAAATGTTAACCGCGGCTTCGTTCAGGAGTTATTAACGAAAAGCAGGAACCAATCTGTTGAGTCGTGACCCTCAACGGTATTTCCATGTAATTCATAAGGCACCCGGGCGAACAAAGACGGACCCTTACCGTAATTCCGCGACTGCTGAGGTGCACGCGGGCCGACCATCATACCACGAATTTTCTACCTTTTTTAAAGGAACATATGGTTTTACCACTAGGGACCCTCGAGTTCCGTTTATGACCACCATCAAGGTCCAGTCACCGTCTCCGAACGACGGTCAGTTCAGCGAGGCAAGCGCGGCCCTTAGCATATGCCCAAACAGATGCGGCCATTTGAGTCTGTTTTCGCGCTGTCTCGAAGTACCGACACATACAATAGGAATTTCCATTGTGACTTGGAGGGGAGCTTTCCACCTCCACGTCAAGAGGTGGTCCTAGAGGATATTCCTCCTCCAAGTCTCATCAACCAATGAATTTTGCCCTTGGTCATCCCCATCAGGTTTTTCCTCATCAGCGGGGGTGGAACGAAGGGGACTTCGAGGCAGCGCACCTAGACAAGAGTCAGAAAAAGACAACTTTGAACAAGACGGACTGTTCCGACCGCGATATACCATATAGTTGCTGTGCGTCACTCATGAATTAGTTGATAGTGTTTTTTGTTGATTAAATAAACTTTTTACGGAACAACAGTATTATATTTTATCTCGACGAGGTCAAGATACGTTAATGTCGAAATTGACCAGTTGAGCATCGACAACCCTTTTTTTTCGTGGGAAAATGCTTTACGCATACCCCGACTCCCTGGGGGGAGTCGGAGTTATGTGGGACTGCCCTTGGTGGAAATCCCCAAGGGGTACCCACTAAAAACCCACGCCCACCTAAGCTAAAGGGGAGGTGCCTGGATCACGCGAGTACTCAACAGGACACCTCCCAGCTATCATCATACCCCGGGGGAGGGGTTAACCTCCCCCACTGCCTACGCTATAAGACACCGGGCGGAGGGACCCGCCCGGTGTGCCCATCCCTGGAGCCTTCGGATTGAGCTTCCCGAGCCCCAGCTCGGTCCACCCACAGCTCCCGGAGTCTTCGTGCCCCGCTCGGACCCGTATCCCGAAGGAACCAGCCCCGGCCGAGGCAAGAAGACGCCGCCACCGGAAGGAAGGGCCGTCGGAGGCGTGATCCGGCACGCCCCGACCCTTCCTCACCCAGTACCCCCCACGGATCCCCCTCCCCAATCGGGGAGGGACGGACCGACACCCCCCCACACCGGGAAACTAACCCGGGGGGTGTCGGCCTATCACGGGGGGAGCTATGCTCCCCCCCGGGGGCCCGGGTCAGCTCACGCCCCGGGCCCCCAAGTTCGCCGCCCCCAATGGTGGGGGCGTTACAGGGCGCGGGGACACCCCCCGCGCCGACCCCACTCCGCCCCCCACCACCGGGGGCAAGCATCGACAACCCTTTTTTTTTTTTTTTTTTTTTATCGTGAGGAAATGTTTTATACATACCCCGACTCCCTGGGGGAAGCCGGGGTTATGTGGGATTCTCTCCGGGGGTGGAGCCCCCGGAGACTACCCACTAAAACCTCACGCCCACCTAAGCTACACGGGAGGTGCCTGGATCACGCGAGTACTCAACAGGACACCTCCCAGCTAATACATGCCACCCCGGGGGAGGGGGTTAGCCTCCCCCACTGCCTACTCTATAAGACCCCGGGCGGAGGGACCCACCCGGTGTCCCCATCCCTGGAGCCTTCGGATTGGGCTTCCCGAGCCCCAGCTCGGTCCACCCACAGCTCCCGGAGTCCTCGTGCCCCGCTCGGGGCCGGTGTCCCGAAGGAACCAGCCCCGGCCAGAGCAAGAGGACGCCGCCACCGGAAGGAAGGGCCGTCGGAGGCGCGATCCGGCACGCCCCGACCCTTCCTTTCCCCAAAAACCCCCCACGGTCCCCCTCCCCTATCGGGGGGAGGGGGGACCGACACCCCCCACTAACCGGGAAACTATCCCGGGGGGTGTCGGCCAATCACGGGGGGAGCTACACTCCCCCCGGGGGCCCGGGTCAGCTCGCACCCCGGGCCCCCAAATTCAGCGCCCCCACAGGTGGGGGCGAAACAGGGCGGGGGGATACTCCCCGCGCCAAACCCCCTCCGCCCCCCACTCCCGGGGGCAATGGTTGACGCGGGGGAGACCCCCGCGCCCTCCCATCCCTCACCGCCCCCCTCGTGGGGGGCGGCATCGACAACCCTTGGGCGATCTCAACATATTTTTGGTCTTTTTCTGACTCTTGTCTAGGTGCGCTGCCTCGAAGTCCCCTTCGTTCCACCCCCGCTGATGCGGAAAAACCTGACGGGGATGACCAAGGGCAAAATTCATTGGTTGATGAGACTTGGAGGAGGAATATCCTCTAGGGCCACCTCTTGACGTGGAGATGGAAGGCTCCCCTCCAAGTCCCAATGGAAATTCCTATTGTATGTGTCGGTACTTCGAGACAGCGCGAAAACAGACTCAAATGGCCGCATCTGTTTGGGCATATGCTAAGGGCCGCGCTTGTCTCGCTGACCTGACCGTCGTTCGGAGACGGTGACTGGACCTTGATGGTGGTCATAAACGGAACTCGAGGCTCCCTAGTGGTAAAACCATATTTTCCTTTAAAAAAGGTAGAAAATTCGTGGTACGATGGTCGGCCCGCGTGCACCTCAGCAGTCGCGGAATTACGGTAAGGGTCCGTCTTTGTTCGCCCGGGTGCCTTATGAATTACATGGAAATACTGTTGAGGGTCACGACTCAACACAATCAGATGGCGGCTACAGTAAACGGATTCCGGCTCGGCCAATGCCAACGCCACCTGCGGGACCTGTCGCCGAGTCAGTATTCATCTGTTGTAACCGTGCTCTGATTGGTCCGTGTTGCCCGTTAATAACTGGTTAACAAAACCGCGGAGAACATTTTCGCAAAGGAAATTTTCTGCATCAATCATAAAAGACAGAAGTTACACAAAGCTGTATCTCTTCTTACAATAGTTTTAACAAGTTGGAAATAGTGTACTAATATTTTTTCGATTCTATTTGTATATTTCACGCATGCATTTTTGCAATGAATGCATAAAATCCCCAGTCTAATAATCAGTTTCTAGAATAATTAGTTTCACTTTGTACGTTACCTTATTGACCGTTACCCTCGGTCACGCAATTACCTGAAATGAATAATCTTTTGGATTTTCAAGGTTTGAAATATTCATTACTTCATTGCAAAAGAGTTTTTCAAAACGTTGAACTCCGAAAACTGACTTTCGGTCAGTAAAAACGCGTTTTCGAACCACCGTGCATTTCGGGGGGGGGGGGGGGGGAGAAAGGCAGAGATTCGTAAGCGGCTCCCGTTCCGAGCACTCCATAGAAATCCGCGTTTATCGCAAGACGAGTCACCAAACTTTTATGTTTTCGACAGCGCCGAAAGCGTCGAACAGGCATGCATTCGAGCGAATTGATAATTGATGCAGGCGTGTCCCCGAGGCAAGCGTAGAATGCTCCAACAGTGCGAGCAGCTCTCTCTCCAAAGTTTGTGATCGCTATAAAAGGCGCGGGGGCGTGTGTACGTGTACGTATCGCGTCTCGAGCGACGCGTTTCCAGGTCCGGAGCGCGTACGACATTGTTCGACGTTTCGCGAAAAGGCATCCGGCCGTGAATTCACGTTGCAGTTTTTCCATTGCCCCGGTTCCGTTCCGACAATGGCGGAGGCGCGCGTGCCCCTCCAATAGAAAGCTCACCGAAGGCTGAAAAAGCGCGTTGCGTCGCGCGCGTTGTGCTCTCGAGAAATGTTTCTCTTATTACATCTCTTCTTTTTTTTCCTCTCACTACCCGTATCCGGTCTCTTCCTCTCTTTCTCCCGCTCGGCGTTCCGGCCGCTTTATTCCTTCGCGGGTCCCCTGTCGCCGCGGTGCGCGACAGCTCGAGGATGCTCTTTTCAGGACGCTCCTTTCAGGCGAGACACAATGGCGGACGGTGTCATTAGTAGCCCGTGGAAAACGCGCTATATCCGACTTTCTACCGTAAATGCCGCGCGGCGGCCAGAAAGGATCTGGAACACGCGATAGCCGAGGAACATTTCCGCGTATGATCCATCGGCAAACCGTGAGAAACACCGGCCCGCGCGTATCAACCGGTGTTAATCAGAACGGAACAAAATCACGCCTCGAGTTTTCTTCGTGATCGCGCTTTTTTCCACGACGAAATGCACCGCGTTGCGCGTCCGAAACGATCGAGATGATCGCTGCGTCATAGGTAGCGGATAGGGGTCCCTATTTCGCGTGTACACACTCTCGGACAAGAAGATAGCGTACCTATCTTTAATTTCTCATGTTATAATTATGGTGGTGCGAAAACTTTGAATGCTAATGGGTCATTGCAAAATATACTCTACGGTGCATAGAAGTGTAAAGAAAGTTACTAATCGATGTGACATAACTTCCTTTAAAACGCTTATAAGTAGCAAATTTCATGTTACGGATCAGAGTTTTTATGTATTGATTTCTTAGGCTAAATAAACATTCCCAAAGAAGAATTAACCGAAAATATAAACTGTTTATTGACCTTAATTTTTTCCACGTAGATTGGAAATTTGTCTCATTGTGCAACGCTCAAGCCGCTATCCCCAGTACCGCGGCGAATGCAAGTCGGAGCACAGTGGTGGGGTTAGCGGCTCGAGTTTCGACAGCTTGTGAATAATCAGTTGCTCATTCCTGTAGTAAATTCATTATTTTCACTTTTAAAAAAGTTACTGCATTTTGAAGGCCGCGTGAATACTTGTTTCACTGATCATATATGAAAAAGAATATTTATATATCGTAGGTATATTTACCTTCAGTCCAATAGTTACCGATCGATTAAAATTTCGAAACAGCTACAGACGTGTCAACGTCGTCACGTTATAACAATCATTCGTCATTTCTAGTGCGAGTTGTTTAGACACGAGCGCCACGAATGGCCGACGTTTATGCGTATAAAATTACGAGAACTGTCATCATAAATTCAGTACGGCATCCTCCCGAGACCTTACCACTTCAGAAGTTGCTTTGGGCTATCGTGTATCGCATAAAGCTCGTTGCCAATCGGGCGAACTAAACAGCATGCTCGACGATTCAAGATGGCCACGCGATCAGGTTGCCTGGTAGAAAATTCGATACGGGACTACTTTCGAGAAGGAGTCTTTCGAAACGGGTTTCTCTCTTCCTTTCCGAAGTTATTTACGGAGAAAGCGTCAGGAAAGTGGATTTTGAAGATGCTCGGAACTTTCTGAAAGCCTAATACGAACCCGCTGGAACTTTTCGACGTTGTACGACGCGGGACAGTCATTCGAATTTCTCGCGGCTAACAGACCCCCATTACCGTTCCTTTGTTGAACATGACTTCTGCATAAATCCGTTCGCTTTATCGTCGCGCGCGTCGTGCCGGAAAGGCTGCAGCGTTCTATTAAAAATTCCATGAAACTTCTTGGCCCCAGGATCTTTATTAAAAGAGCACGTTGCGCTCGCTGAATTTTGCAAGTGCGCCGTTTTGCCAAAAATATATTGCGCTTTATAATGCAAACGCATGTTGAACAATTTTCTCCGTGAACAGTATAATCGTCCATTTCGACGCTATTATCGATCAAGTAGTAACAGAAATATGTGGCTACTGAAGAAGACTGTCATAACACTTAATAGACAAAAATATCCGCGTCATTGTGTCGATGTCGGTGATTAATTCCGGTTTGAAAAGTTTCCATATGGTTGAGAAATGGTGGTTAGATCCGTGAGAAATTCCGCGTATGTTCGTACAATGGCGAAAGTGTTAAATGCGCGTTTTGAAGTAACCGGCTCGATGTTTCGTCGAAAACGAAGAAAGCGGTGACAATGCCGCATGTTAATGTCTCCTATGCGTGGAACTCGCAAACCTATTAGCTCTGTTAGACATTGTTCAGAACTCGGTGAAGCAACGTATAATATAAAACCGCTTAAACGTGTCCAGAGACCGCAAACATAATTTCAGAATGAAAATAAGAAGTATCGACCATAGGGACTTGTTTTCGATTATGTATAAAAGTAGCGAATGCAATCTTAAATAACGGTTCTACTCGTAGTGGCTGTACAATATTCGACGAGTAAAGTCGTGATTTATTCAAATTAAATCAGTAAATTTCTTGTATCGTTCTTTGAACACGATGTATACGGAGAGGTATCTAAGGGTGGCAGTATTGGCGAAATGAACCTTTTCACCTCCCCTAATGACGAACGACATTGTGGGGATGGATTCATAGCGGAGCCACTTCCGGTATGGAAGGTAATGGCCGTTATTGTCTGGATAGCGAACGCTTCCTAGGAAATGTTGCTTTTGAGGTACTCAACGCCGATGCTTTCAGCCGGAGAGTCGATTTTCCACGTGCTCAATCAACCGGAGATAAGGCGACATTGTTGTTTAGATAAGAATCGTTAAATAATGATACCGGCAGGAGACACTCTCGCCGAACATTCCCACGAAACGACGCTTCACACCCGAACCCTGCAACTTCCAATACTATCGACGCGTTTAATTGTTCTTGCATGCTATCGCTTATTAAGCATTTATAAAATAAAGGTTCTGAAACTTGTTATTAGAAAAAAAAGGTTGACGAGATTTTTAATTTTTTTGGAATGTACTATAACAAGGTGTTATAACATGTGCGCTTAGGTTCTTCCCCCACTCTTAGACTTCATCGTTATGTAGTAGTGCATAGAACTTTGTCCCTGATTCCGTGCCGCTACTGCCGCCCCATTAACTCTATGGCTGTACGTAGTAGTGGGACTGTGGAAAGATTGGTTTGGCTAATGGTGGGGACCTCGCGGTCTCGGAGGGGAACAAGTTGGAACTCCCTGTATTAAAGCATTTAGTAGAGAGAGAACAAATCTTTTTCCACTTCCAATTTTGACGAATCAGTTCGTAAACATTTATATTTTAATGAAGATCTGTAGTCTATGACAATATTGTGGATAATGTGCACTTCACAACAGAAAAGATTACTCCCAAGTCTAATCACATTTTTCTTAAACCACCATACGTTTCTTAAAAATAGCTACGTAAAAGATCCTAGAATAATATTTCACCTGTTTCCGTTTAACCAGTTAATTGCGTTCGACGTGTATGCACGTCAATCCAAAACTCTGTTGTGGTGCGGTTGACGAGTATACTCGTCGTGTACAATAAAAAATTCCCTTTTACTATAAAAACTGGAAATTTCTATAAGTTGTGATAAAAATGTCATTTGGTGGTATGTTTCTTTTATATTACCAATAAAACAGTTATGTATTCCTTTAAAAAAATTTGATTATTCTCTTTCGTATATTGGATATTGCCCGCACAATGTATTACTTTTTACAAGCTAAATTCATTATTTTCTCTAATGCATCTGGTATTCTCCGAATTGTTTTGTATGCTTTACTGAAATCAACTGAATTTCTTAAAATTATGTTTTTGTTTAATTTTCTTCTTTTTGAATTTTATTATTTTTTGACAATGTTTACGTTTTTCAACAATTAATTGTTACTTTTTTATCGAATATAAATGTAATCCTTTCTCATTTTGCTTTACTTTTTCCGTAAAATGTATAACAGGAACATTTGGCCTGCGTTCGACGTGTATACTCGTCATTGCTTGATTTTAATTCCGTGCCCCGTGAGGGACTTTTAACATTAAATTTCGTATTTAACTGGTTAATTTTGTAAATAAATTATCTCATCATTTTACCGTTCAAAGAAACAAAGTACAAATAGAAATTTTCTTACGACAAATGAAATGAAACAGTTTAGAGTATTTAAAAACAGAAAATGGACTAATCATGTGAATTTTAAGTTAATACGATGAATGTTATCCAATATATTCTAGAAGAGACAAATCGTGTAGTTGTAATTTTGTGATATTAAAGAGAAACTGCCGGTTTAGAATAAAAGATATTGGTCGTTCGAGGTGATTTTAGAGCACGGCAAGGGTTATGGGGCCAAATTAACTTTAGACGTAGTTCGTCGCAGCTAGGGTATCGGCACGAATGAAGCGCGGTCGTTTTCTAGTAAAGGAAAGTGCGGGAAAAAATGCAGGAAGTTGTAAACTGAGGCGCAGCGGACGCTGGTACTAAATTCGGGACCACATTCGTGGAGTTTGTATAGGCTGACCTAGCAGAGTGGTCCTAAATGATTTAGGTGCTTCTGAGCTGCGGGACAACAATGGAAAGGCACAAAAGAGAAAATTTTCATTTGTTAACTCGCGGAATCGATACTCTAACAGACATTTGGGTACTCAGCGAATAAAGCGACATTGTATTTTATACAATACAATATTGTCAATATTATATGCATATACCATACACTGTCCAACACCAAAATCGTTTTGCAATACCTGTTGGGTGATTCTTATACACTTTGTCATCCTAAAACCAAATCTGAAAGCAGAATTGCTCCATCACGCAACGTTTTCGAAAAATTTTGGTTTTTGTAAAAATGCCCGATTTTGATACAAAATGACGTGTTACGCAAAAACTAAACACGCGAGAAAGTTCAAATTTGAGCCAAGAGATAGAGGGGACTCTCCTCTACATATTCATATAGTCAATTATATTTTTATGTACTTCCTAATAGTTGTAAATGGTTGTTAAAGTTTGAAAATGTGCTGACGCGAGTACTTTGTACGCTCTATTTTTGTATTTATGTGAAAAATCCTTTATCTAGCAGGAATTTACTATACAGGAATGCATTCTACAGACATTTCTGGTAAAGAAACCATTCACGAAAAGTATTTGGTTCCCTTAATATACGAGAAGGTTCAGAAAATATTAATTGACAGCGTGTGCGCGACGCGTTCGCGCCAGACGGCCATTGCAGCCTTTTCTCGACTCGCCAGGGCCGTCGCTATGCGTAGTCGACGTTGGTACCACTCAAGTATGTCTTTGCTTACTATGCTTAATCACATACATTTTTTTTTGTCTTTGGGTGCCAATCATTACAAAAGATTATAAAAATACGAGTTATATTCACATTTCATTGTAGAAATGCTTAATAAAGAAACTTGAATACAAAAACTTACCTATTTGTGATGTAAACAAATTAAAAATGTTTCCGCACGTCATTTTGTATCAAAATCAAGAGCAGTTCTGCTTTCAGATTTGGTTTTAGGATGACAAAGTGTATAAGAATCACCCAACAGGTATTGCAAAACTCGAAAAAAGTTTGATTTTGTTGGACAGTGATATGTTTATATACGATAAAAATATACTTGGGACGAATCCGTGAGCCTATAAAGAAAACCCTCTCCTTACTAAAAAAAGTCTTCCATTTTTTTCTTCTCTTTGGGTAATTCAAGCTCTCTTTGCAAATTCTGTCGAACGTCGTTTTGGAGATCAACGAAGTCATAATTTCGTTAATTTTACGAATTTAGGTATACGATTTTGCACATATATTTGTGAAGCTTTTTTAAAAAAATTTTTTTTAATTTTTCAAATGTTCACAATAAAATACACTCTTAACCGTGGTGAATATTTTAAACAATGTCTGGCAAATATGAATGTTATACCTTTCTTTTTAAACGAAATAAAATCTTGTTCCGTTGTCGTCAATGTTTAAGCACCGAAGTGAATTGAGCCATATCCAAAAATATAAATTTTCTTTTCTCTTCCGTGACATTTTTGTAGATAAAGACGTTCTAATCGCTGAGATCGCAAAGAAAATGGTCCGGCAAGGAGTTAAGGGAAAAAACAAACAATTATTTCCGCGATCAATATCCGATCTTTTCTAGCCACCATTTTCCTATGGCGAGGTATGAAAAGCTAAAAGGCATGAATTGTCGCGAGCAATTTGACCTGCGAGAGCGAACGATGACCTCGTTCGTCCCGAATTGAAATGAAAAAATGGCTTCCCTATCGAACGGATCGTGGTCGATGAGTCGAACGCGAAAACTCGCCACTTTCTATCTTCATGAGAGCCCGCGCGGCCGTACTACTGAGCCACTTACGGGGCCTCGAACAAGGATGTAATCGGGCGTGCGATGGATCTTTTTCCCCTCTGGATTTCGTGGCTGTTCTTTTTCGTAAGTAGACCGCCGTCGTTCGATTCTGTTATTCGAGGCGTTGCTTGTCGCGTTTCTCGTTCACTGGTTGCTCAGAGCACGGCGGCCGATGACCTCTCCGTCGGAGAAGATGATTCCATCGGTGGAACTCGTTTGAAAAAAAAATCCGCTTCCAACACGAAAGTGTTCCGTCGATGACGCACGAGGCCGCCTCGGCCCGTCATAAGTGGAATCGACGAGGATCAGCGACAATAGAAAGTTTACGTGAGAGCGGCAAGAGCCGCGTCGAGCTCTCGACCCGGAAGGAACTCCGCTGACGAAGTGACCTACATCTGACGCGCGTTAGCCTTGAAAGAGTAGGCGATATCATACGACGGAATCCTCCTGGGGACCCCGGTGAAAGGACGTTCAACCTTCCGTGTGTTCCGCGATCCCGAACCGACCAATTCCAAAAATGCACATACAGTGCTCCGTTACAACACTGCAGGCCCGTAGAAATAAATCCGGAATTTTTCCCGACATTCCCGCAAATAAGATATAGATACTCTCCGTGCCTCGCAAGAAGTCTCGCGGGACGGTATAGTGGCTGGGGGGGGGGGAGTGCAGCGCACCGAATGGTTAGGTTTTGATGTCACACACTGTAGCCTAGAGCTGTTCAGCGTCTGCCCGTGCGGGCAGCGATTTTCTTGCCCTGGGCATACACAGAACGGCGAGCAGAAAGCCATGCCCCCGTGGGCACGAAGCCACGCCCTTGCGGGCAAGGCTGCATGCATTCGTCATGCGCAATGTCACAGCTACGTGGCAAGCTACGACTGCGCTTCGGCCTACCCCACCTCGCTAAGTCACTTTTGCCCGTAGCTTTGCCCGTAGCTTTGCCCGCAGCTGTGCCCACGGGCATCGACGAGCGCCCTTGTCCGCTAATAGGCATGTTGAACACCTCTGCTGCAGCCAATAATTCAGCTAGAGCCGAAAATGCGTGTGAAATCACCCAATCGGACGGGTTGCTGCCGAATTCCTGCCGCATTCTTGCCATGGGACTTCTTGCGAGTACCTAAGGCAAATATAGACAAAGCAATTGATGATGAGCTAACTCACTATCCAGGTTGTTCCAAAAATGTTGTACTTCCTTGAAAGGAGTGATTCGCGACGTTATTTGAAATAACTTTTTCCGTTGAGAAAAGGTATGGACCAATCAAAGCGCAGCTATAACAGGCAAATTCCTGTTTTTCTGTATAAAATGACTTCGTCAGATTTACTTGACGTCTCTTTTACTTGTGCAGTCATGCATAAGTAATGCAAGACGGGACATTGTTGGATTCACTTACGCCGCGTTCAGTATACAGAGTGTCCCGCATGCCGTAGACAACCGATTGAGAAGTAATTCTACGTGTATTATTAGTGAGTCGAAAAGAAACAATAACATTTTTTTTGTTCGACGCCTCGTTTTCGAGAGAAACGGGTTTAAAGATCTGTGGGGTTCGCGTGCTTTACTATGATATATGCAAGAAGTAGAATCGGTAGGTCGTGATCAGACGCATCCGTCGATTCCCGGCTAGTAGCGCGCCTATTCGCTAAATTCCTGCTTAATAAACATTAATCGATAGAACTTATACTATTGATTGATGAACTCATCTAGTTGCACATGAAATTAAAAAGTAAACATTCAATAAAGTTCGGCTTTTATTTTATTCGGTAGGCTTATGAAGTCTATAAACACATAAAATCCGCAGCCTAATTGTGAGCATTAATGAAAACGTGTCTAGACGTTTTTATACTTATCGATCGCTTAACAAATCGGATTTTGTTAAGGTTTGTGAAATGCAATAATGTCACCAGAACCGCATTGAACTCGTTGCGTATTCAAGAGCTAATTAACGAATCCCGGAATTAAGTAGAATCTTGTCACACCAATGAACGTGCTTGGCATTTAAAGAGGATTTTTGTGTTCAGCGGCTTTTATCTCGCTCATCTCCATTCAGTAGCATTTGGAACCAGCAAGTTGCAAAGCGGTCGATTAGTACCTCCAATGAAAAAAGTCCTGCGAAATATTTGAGTTAATTCCTTTTTTCGTATGCAATTCCGAGTCTAATAATTAGAAATTACTTATACGTTCCTTTTATCTTTAAATAAGGGCCAACCAGGAAATTCAATCTATTACGATATTCCCAGTAAGAGTATCGATAAGTTATTGCTTATTTTATAAATACACATAAGTAAAAATAAATTCAATGCAGGTGTCTAAGGTTAATACGTTGCTTCATATATTAAGCCTGGCTTGTATCAAGATTTTCAAACAAAATGTAACAAGTAGACTGCGGATTTTATGCACTAATAACAAAAACGACTAGTAGGAATACAAATCTGTGCAAATATTAAACGGATTTAAAAATATAATAATATATATATATAAATATATATATATATATATATATATATATATATATATATAAAGAGTGTTAAACGAAGGAGTATATTGTTATTTAGCTTTCCTTTCTTATAACTGACTCGGAAATGCAATTTTATTTTAATTTATTCGCATTTGTTTCCTACTTGCAGACTTTTTTCTGTCATATCTCTTTTCATCCTAAGAAACTGCTAGCAACAAAATAGCTCTGATTCTGACTAGCTGAAACAAAAAAATTCACCTTCAAAAAGTAATTTTTGTCGTAATGTAGTTACGTAAATTGAGTTTCATTAAAATTTTTAGAATTCAAAAAGATCCAATATTTCATTTTCAATTTCATTAACCAAATTACTTAGATTATGCGAGATTGTTCTAATGGTTCAGGAGATCCATGTGTTAATGAAATAAACCGTATTTTAATTACTAGCTTTGAAAGTCGATAAAAAGCGTTCACGAAATTGTAAATACAGTTGCCGTCGAACGGAACCATGAAAAATTTCCTCGAGCAGCTATCGGACCGCAAGCGAAATAATAGCGAAACTGGATAATTTGACTAACTGTCTGGAAATGGTTGCACGAATCAATGCATTAATTAATTTAGCTCGATATTGCCGGGACGAGTTTTCCGGGAAAAATGATTCTTTTATTTCAACGCCGGCTAAAAGTATTCTCAGGACTCGGTCGGGCTGCGGGTTAGGATTCTTCCCTTTAAAAGGAGAAATAACAATGGAAGTTGTGTCTCCTTATTCGTTATGCCGCCGGGAATATTCTAATGCGTTCCTCTCCGTTATTCATGAGGCGAAGTCGGCTTTGGATCTACGAATTGTCGGGACGCTTTTCGTTTCTTTTCTTTGCCTTTGTTCCTCGTTACAACTTCGACGGGGAGGGCCGTCTCCTTCGTTTCTTTTTCTTTCCTCCTCCTCCGATTTTCTCGTTCTTTTTTCGCTCCCCCCTCCCATTGACGCTCACGGATATTTTCATCGGGATTCCGATGAAAAAGAAAGAATAATCGGGGACACGGTTTTCCTTTCGCCCGCGAACAGACAAATTCGAATTCAATTTCCCACCGAGCCGTCTCTCTTTATGATAAACGTCGAATATGTACCGCCCACAATTTAATGTTTGTGAATGAGAACGATCGAAGCCTCCACTCACCTGTCTAAGGGCGTGCTAGTCTCTAGAAATAGAATGCGTATATTTATGCGTTTATGCCAAAGAACTGCGAAGAAGAGTAAAATCGAAGATCTACTGAAATTAATAATAGGTGTACAAATTAATTCGTAGCCCTTTCTTGGAGAATTTGCTGATTACTTGCTAACAATTACAACACATTTTACTCTCTGAAATGATCTCCATGAGTTTTTATGCAAAATCTGTGTTTCACAAAACATTTCGCAGGACGGCATATTGAAGGCTAATAATTAATCAACTAATCAACAAAATTGAAATATCTCTTAAATTAATCATTTTTCGACACACATAGTTCATACTTTTTTTCATAGGGAACGACGAGCTGCATCGAATAGTGCATAGAAAAATATCGGTTTCTATTTAAAATGTGAAGGTGACATTGAAATCTCCGAAACTCTTTCACGTACACAAGAAGCTATTGTAGGCCTCTTTATACTGAAAAACTTTGGTTGATAAAGTTTTTTCATATTTTCAAAAATACCGAAGATAATGATGGTCTAGTACGCACTGGACTACTCTGCATATTATGAACATATAATATAAGATACTACTAATTTTAATGATACTAGTACTTGAATTAGTTCATCATCACGATACAATACGTTTCTTTTATGTTTGCGTGTTAATAAAAATATTGAAAGAATTTATTTGTGATGTCGCGGATATTCTTGTCGATACAAACACTATCCCGTTATTAATTCCACGTATAAAGATATTAATAAAGGTTTTAATGCCGAAGTTTAGAAAATGAGAGTTCGCTCTCACGACGTAGTAAGGTCTAACGTATTAAAGTGTATTAGGCTCTGATCCCCAAGGGAGGATGCCAATCGAATTTGTCGAATTTGACAAACTTTCGTATTCCAACCTGAAGTTGTTCATTAAACCTGTGATTAAACTTCGCGAGGCTTCTATACAGCTTCTGCCGAAGTTTAGCTATTTAAGGAAAAACTTGCTCACCTCGAAGAATTTCCTCGCAAACGCATTTCGAGTATTAATCACCTGTGAGGGAAGTACTATGAAAACAACCATAAACCATACGTTACACGATGTTTATTCGACTGTGTAATTCAGATAATTTACGTTCACCAGTTTGCACATGAATTTCTATCAGTTAATAGGTGTACAAATTAATTCGTAGCCGTTCCTTCGCGAATTTGTTGATTATTTACAGACATTCAGAATATACAGTAAAGTCTTGATCTAAGCCCAATCCTCGGGTCCGTGCTGTGACATAGATCGTGTAGGGCTACTATTTTCTTGTGACCGTGTCGACTGTGCCGAACTTAGAAAAGGAATGCGCGTGTAAATACGGACCGCGCGGCCGAAGGCGCACTGCAGACCGTCAATTAAGCCATTAAATACAGTTCAAATTATATGGTGTTTAGTGTCATTTTAATCAGAAAAATACCACAAATAAGTTGGCGAAAGTCCAATAAAAAAATAATGAAAAATAAAGAAGTTTTGTAATTGGAATAGTAGTGTTTACACTGCTCGGCGACCCCTCGCGGAGTATGCCCAGTGAAGGGGATAGGTGAACTGACTAAGATCGTGTAGCTCCGTTCGGCTTGGATCAAAACTTTATTGTATTCTACTCTCTGAAATAATCTCCATCATTTTGTATGCTATTTCTTTATCCTACAAGTAATTAATGAATCTCCAATATGGTGGTTGATAGATTTTACTTGAAATTACAGATGCAATTGATTAATTGCGAGGGGTACGAGTTAATTTGTATTCCTAATAATACAATTAATCGTGTTGAGTGACGGAGCCGTTTGTCAACAATATTTATTAGCAACAATGTCAACATTGATAAAACAGCTCCCAGTCAATACGCGATTCTCCAGACCGTCCACTCGAATTAAATCCGACGAGTCGCTGTTTCGCTTTAATATCGCGACGACCGCAGGCTGCCTTTAATGAAGACACGAAGGATTAAAAATTTTCATGGAAATTTGATTTGAACCCAATGGCAGTTCCATCACGTACGCGTCGAAAAGCTTTTCCGTCTCTGCTATGGCGACTATTATACGCGACAATTGTTTTGCCCGCGAGGATTATGCGGGCCGTGTGCACAGGATTTACCTACCGCAAGGTGCAAGCGTCGGAAAAGCACGAAATTCCTGTTTCAAAATGATAAAAATATATCTTTGGGAAAATCCAATTCTACGACCGATTCCTGGACCCTTTGGTTATTTCTAGATTGAGTTAATGGATTCGAGGGACAATTTCAGCGTAAAACAATCCAGGGTGACGCAGGAAACGCGATTCTTCCAACACAACAAAAAATATTTGAAATTTAAAACTTCTATCCTGCAAATAGAAGATTTTTAAATTGTTTATATGGTGGAGTAATTTACAAAAAGTAATGAAGATTGTTATCGACCGTAGAATATAATTAGATTGTTTTGTACTAATATATTATTTTGTACTAATATATATCTAATATATTCATAGAGATAAACTCCTTACAAATGTATCTTCACAATCTCAATAATTATAAATGAAAAAATTTCAAATCATTTTAACGGGTTCCGTAGTTCTAGTCTTAATTAATCCAGGTATTATCGGCACTATTATTTACGAAGAATAAATGCTCTGTACGAGTATCATGTGTTTAACGAAATGAACGTTCTTAAAGAAAGTAAAAGGAAGTCTTCAATAAATCACCGGCTGTGAGTGATTATCGATGATTATATAACATGAAAGTGTAGTAAGAGTTACAGCCAACTTTGAGTCCTTCCTTGAAAAATTCCGCGTATTCTTACCAGTGTTTTAAATAGAAATGCATTTTTGGCGTGGCGGTTTTCGTCGTTTCAATTATTTTTGAGGGTATCGATCGTCGGAGCGGGTCCCGAGTATTATGTTACACCCTGTATCTCGGGATACTTGTAGCGGCGACGGGACGAGAAGCTGTTCGCCGACGAAATTACCGACGGTTACATCCTTTGGGAAGCCTTTGAATTTAGGGTGCAGCCCGCCGTATGAATAATGCATCGGGAAAGACTGTGACGCGCTGCCGGTCGGTCTCGAGCTCTCCCTAGTAATTACATCGATAATCACGTTAAGATTACGTTCACGGCCGTTACACTGCCATTACTCGAAAATATCTAATTCCACCTATATCCGAGTAATTGATACCCGGAGACCCGAACTCCTCGATTCCTCGAACTACTCGAACACCTCGAGATGAAGAGATACAAGCACCGTGAAATACGGCGATGGCACAGAGAACGTATAAGTTGCACGTCACCTTTCCTAGAGAATCAAACAGTCGACATCAATAGTCGATTTTTACAAAAGTTTCCATTTTTATGAGTTTTGTTTTCTAATATCATTACCAGACTGCGGATTTTATGCAATTTATTAAGAATACGAGTAAATATATGTAATCGAAAACATGATTGAATTTGTATAAAATTTATTTAGAAGCAGCTATCGTACAATGAATGATGAATTTCCCGTGTGCGATCATAGCGATTCAAATACAGTGTAAAGATTTAACCCCTCCGTATTCTATGTCGGAGTCATTCGTGACCGGTATAAGCTCGAGCGACCGTCAATATGCACAATTTTCTTCCAATAAATGACGACGCTTTTTATTTCGAAATAAGAAAATGGGCTATCCCCTCTTCTTTTTTTTCATCCGAAATACGACAAAAGCCGGTCCCGAGCCATCGCCTTATATCGAATGAAAACTGTAGTGAAATATCGGTGTGGGTCAGAAATGACTCCGACATAGGCTTGAAACTCGCAGGAGTTCGAGGGTTAAAGATAATTGATCGTGAATCATTTTGTACGTATTTTGCATATCTTTTGAAGATCTTTTCGTTAATGCAACCCGACGAACTCGAATTGTTCACAGTTCTCACGTTTTCAAAGTGTTCTTATTTTACTGGTCCATTGCCACCGCATCGCGGGCGACGAATGATCGCGCAAAGTAATTAATCGAGCTCCTTAAACGTTCCGGAGAGAAAGTTACCGCACACAACGAATCGATATTCGTAGCAACGCATTTCCTGTTTCTATTCGGCCAGAATTCGCCATTAAAGTTCCCCGGCGCCGTATGCCGGTGCTTTCCGAAGCAATAAAGTCCAAGATTATGGATCCGTAATGGAAAAAGTTTCTTCTGAAAGCCAGAAGTCGCCGGCACGAAAGCGCAAAACCAAACAGCTCTTCATTTCTCCTTGAAATGGATCGTTCCGATTGAAAAACGCCAGGTGAACCGACCCAATGTTCATTTCCGTGGCTCTAATGTTTAACTTTCCTTGACTGACAGAGAACATCTCTTTTCGCTTTGCACAGTTAGAAAATTACGAACAAGATCAACAACAATTCCTATTCAATCTGTCGTATAAATCCAACAGCACGTACCGAACCTACCGACCATTCGAACCGGTCGGTACGCATCTTGCCATATAAAAATAACACGTGAAAGTGTGTATAATTATCTTTAGTGGAAACATCTAATTTCAATAATCATAAAATGAGAAATCTGAAACCGGTCGTATGAACAGAGCGCGGCAGTGGTATGTTTAGCATTCGATCCACTTCTGTTTAAATAAATAGAAACCAGAATCCTGTAATCAACGTCGACGACCCGAAACGATAAATTCATTATTTCCACGAATCCCATGAAATAATTGTTTTACTTTCACTCGCGTCTGCCAAATGAAACTAAATAAATAAAGCGTTACCAGATCGAAGGAATTGAAGGAAAAATAATGGGGGGTATGGTATAGTATAGAGTGACGTTACAAAGCTGTAGTGTAGTCTAACCCAGACAGTGATTATCACGATCCTACAGTACGGGTCGTGACGTCAATAATTACCCCCCAATCTCGGAACGTGACGTCATGTATTGCCTCGGAGGGAATTTTTGCAGCACCGCCACGCTGCTCGCAAGCTCAAAAGCTCACGCTTTTAATAAGTAGATATGTATTTTAAGAATATTTTTTAATTATTACCATTAATTACGGCGTATAGGCGTACGTAAAACACTTTTAAACCCTAATACTTAATTAGCTATAAAACGTCAAACCGGACAAATCCGGAACCAAACTTTATTAGCTTGGAATCACAAATCTCTATCGAGTATAATGAGACCAAAAAGACCATCGGGACTCACTCAGAACCACAATAAAATCGTTAATGAAGTCTTATAATTGTAAAAATAATTTTTGAATTATTTATCATATACAAATATTAATAACTTTATAAATAAGTATAATAAAAATATGAAAACAGTCTGAAAGTGTAGTCCATACTTACCTAAAAGATATCCATAATGCAAAAAATTACACAGCTTTTTTAAAGCATGTAAAAATCACTCATAAATGTACGATATGTTATAGCATGATTGGAAAGGCAATACAAGTCATAGAATCTCTTGACTTTCGATTAAGTTTAGAGGTTCATAAACTTACAAATGAATAAAAAAAATTTAGTACATTCTTCTCGACACATTCAACAACTTTGAGCAATAAAAAAATTACAGTTTACGTTAAATTTTTGAAATTGACTTTTAGTCAATTAGTCAATTAGACAAGGAGTTAAAATCTCACGAGCGAAACACCGTTTTTCCCAACAACTTAATCGAACACATAACTACGACCTGGATTGCTCCATATTAAATCGATCAAATGAATTAGATTTATCTCGCGTTTGGACTGATTTTAATAGGAAGAATCTCAGCCGTTCATTGGTGCTACAATTATAAAGCAAGACGAGAACGACTGAAAATCAAATTTTCTTTATTCGTGTTTACTTTTCTTAGTCATGGTATTGCATACATGCATTGTGTTCATTCTCTATTCTTGTCTACCGAGGTAGTTTCGACACTGACACTTGGCAGAGAAGTGGGGCTGACTTGCGTAAATTTAACCGTGCAATAACAACGCTCAAGATGCCAGCGTACTGGCCCGAAATGGCTGGCTATTCGAACGATTACTTTATAATTTTGATTTCGATGAATTGCAGATCTGACGGCCGATTCAAAAATCACTTGATGCGCTGAGGATGCGCCGTGATTTCTGCAACGGTGGGCTTGCCTGCGCCGTTGTGTGGGTGTCATCGACCTGGCTGCTACTGTCTCTGTCGTCATCAGTCACAGCAGGTACGTTTGCTTCTTGTTTCGTCGTTTTTCTGTCGGTTCCGCGTCTCCTGCGCCGCTGTCTCGTCCTGTTATTTTATTTCCGAACGGTGGCGGGCCGTTTTCGTCTGCCCGTCGCAGCCCGTTTCAACCCGTTTCAACCCGTTTCAACCCGCCGCGACCCGTCGCGTCGGATCGCGGCTCGCCCGCCCGTAATGATTGGCCCCGAATTATTGAAAGAGCGGCCATTAGCAAACAATGGGGCTCTCCAGCGACGGAGCGTTCATGTTCACGTTCGCCGACACCGGCGAATAGAGAAAAAGGAAAGCGTGGCTCTCTCGAAACGGACGTGCATCTGCATATAATGCGACGCCGCGGACGTGATCGGTTTTCGGAAATCCGAGGGAAGACTCGTCCTTGATGCCCGCCGAGGAACCACAGGCGAGCATGTGCACCCCTAGCAAGCCTAATTTCCTCCCGCAAAATCCATTATGCACGCTGCTCTATCAATCCTCCAGCGAGCAACGCGTTCCCCAAGTTTCGCCAACTTCTGCGGCGAACAGCGAACCTGCTCTTTCGTTTTTAGTCCTGCGTAACCAATTTGATAACCTAATCTTCCGGGTAACATGCCAAACAACTACCACCTCGCGTTTATTCGGTTGACGCAATTGTATCCAGAGGCTGGGTAAAATTATTATTTCAAATAGTAAATAGTCTATTTCATTTGAAATCATACGCGCACTTTGGGAAATACAATATTTTATTTGTTAGAAACAGTTATTACAATAGTATCTTATTTAATGAATTCTCAAAACAGTAAAAATTTTGTTTGAAATATCGTATTTGTTTTAATTTATTTTTTATCTTATTCGTAACGATGAAATGTTGTTTCTGAAAATACTAATGTACGTGGCGTATAAAACTATCTACCCCGATTTTCAAGGTCAAATTTTGTTTTCATTGCATCGTACACTACTTACTCCTGACTACTTTACCGTCTAATATCTTCAGCGTTTGTTTAAGAAAAGGAAAGTGTTATCAACAAAACACTTATTATTTCAATAATTGTGAAAGAAAAAGTCAGAAAAAAGTCTTTCAACCAGTCCGGTTGTTCCAGTATTAAACACAGATAAACATTGCAAACTATGCGCTACAGTAGTAGCGCAAAGTGCAAATAATCCAAATTTTTTAAATAATAATTTAATTGTCTACACCAAATGATAGTTTAAATAAAGCAAGAAGCTTCGAAGCTGTTAAAATTGTAAAAAAAAAAATCGGAAAAAAGTAACTACTGAAATTAGCCCAATTTGATGGTTGGTTGAAGCATCGGCTACAACGAGACACCCTCCCCATCCTTGAAATCTCTTGGTGAATTATCCGACAACCCTCGGCGTTATATTTATCGTGTTAAGGGACGAAATTTGGGGGAGAGTGAAACCACCGGCAGTAAAGTTAAAATTATCGCTGTCTTCGAAATTGGAGCAATTTGCGCATGTCAGTCAATTTTCGTAGGGGCCGAAGTTAGGCTAATGAAGATAGACTGGTAAGTCTGAAGTTAAGTGTAAAGCGGTGCTGAAGAAATGGAAGTTTTAAGGAATCGTTGGTTATAGAGATCATAGGATCAGTCAAATTAAAGGCAGATATTGACTGACAAAATGGACAATTTTATTTAACGAAACCGAACTGTAGCGCGATAAATAAAGAAGATTAAAGAGGTAATTTAGCTATCAAATTTTATTCGCCCTTTATCAATCTGAAAATAAAATAGATATTCCATTTCAATTTTATTATGCTTCATTATCCGGATTTGTCAAAAGTTGTGGATGGTTATCCACAGCTGTCAAAGAACTTTTAAGTAGAATGAGATTTAAAGGTCAGCCTGGGGAGGATTAATCTCCTTCGACCCTATTACATTCATCTGTCTAAAGGAATGAAAGTTAAAATAACGCAGAAGAATCACGAGCAATAAATAAGATACAAACATATGCAGAACGTGTCATAAAGCAATATTCAAAGCCTAGTTCGTGATCAAATGGAACGTCGATCATTTCATGCAGGATTATCGTGGCCGCATTTAAAACTAGGGACATCTCCAGCATATCAATAGGTTGTCGATAGAACGCTCGGAGTGTGACATAAATCACGGCAAAGTAATAATTTCGTAGATATCACTGTTTACAGGGCCGTCATTATTCTGTTCAAAAGTTCAATTTACTTTACGAAAAATTTATGTACACTAAGATAAGGGACCCAATTACTGTGCCTATGTTAATTATACTTACTTTTAAAGCATAATGAATATTAAAAAAGAACTATATAACATATATATATATTAACTGATTTTAATGAAAAAAATTTTAATATTCACTTATAATATTCTAAAATAATAATATTCTAAATATTTTTGTAATATTCTTTCTTAATATTCATTATGCTTTAAAAATAAGTATAATTAATATGGGCACAGTAATTGGTTCCCTTACCCTATGTTACGCAAAATTCAAACGATCATACTCGTTCCAATGTAGACAAATAGATCTTGTCACGATCATCGCGCACTGCTGTTACCGGGATACCAATTTGGTATCAATGTTTTAGCGGCTCGCGAGTCATCTTTTCACAGCTGAAATTTTCATGTCACCATTTCGAGAACCGTCTGGCCGTCACGTCGTGTAATATTTAAACAGAAAATGCTTGGGAAATTCGTAATGGGAAATGCTGGAATATCGTCGGTGGAGGCGACGCGACGCGACGCGGCGTTCTGTTAATAATCACTCGGCCGTTGCAAGCATTAAATCATTCTGAATTCAGCAGGTGAATAGTGGGTGGTGAGCACGCTATCGATACGGGCGAGACAGTGCAGCATCTCTAATCAATGAGTTAATTATTTGCCGGGGAGATTATACGGCGGGCAACCGCGTCCTGCCAGAGGATAAATCACGCACTTAACGAGACGTTAATTACGAGGTTAAATTGCCAGTCGCGAATGCTTCGCCGGGTTAATCAATTCCCGTTGCGTTGCGCCGGGACGCCGCCAGATACTTTTCATGAATATTAGGGACGACTCGCATTGATCGCCTGATAATCGGATAATCGAGATTGAATTCGAATTCAGATTATCGCGCAGGTAAAAAAGAGTAGGTACGCCAGATATGCAACGAGTCGATCTAGTTGTTGATGCCATCTCGAGACTCAAATCGAAAATCTAGGACAACCATAGTTCGGCGCTGTGACCTCCGTTCTCGCGGACGTCGACTTCGAAAGTTTATTTGTTATGGATTCTTCATCGCGATGAGCCAGCTCTCCCTGCTGAGAGAAGTAGGGAGGAGAAGTAGGGTTCCTCCTTCTACCGAGGAACTAATCGATTTTCATTGTACTTAAATTTTGTGTCAGTAACTTTAGTATTGAGTTATAACCCCAAAGGTATATAGGGTACACCGAGACGAATCGGATAATTTTCTATTTGATACTAACAATAATTACTATAGTTAGTAGTACAATAATTGATACTAACGATTTTGTTTTTTTTTACATGAAATACTATATTTTTTGTACCAAAATATGGAAGAATGTCGAATTCTGAGTAAAAAAGTATTGACCTTCATTAGCCCTAAACCTAATAATTAACGAGTAATTTCACTTTATTTCCTGAAAATTTTCTTCGCGTAATATCAGGTTAGAAAAATAAAAAGAAAATTAAATGATTTTTTTCTTTGTAAGAAAATTTTCAGGAAATAAAGTGAAATTACTCGTTGATTATTAGGTTTAGGGCTAATGAAGGTCAATACTTTTTTACTCAGAATTCGACATTATTCCATATTTTGGTATAAAAAATATAGTATTTCATTTAAAAAAACAAAGTCGACCTTCAAATCTCCAAAACACTTCCACCTGTAAAAAAAATAAATACACTAAATTGTGCACCCCTTCAGACCATGCAACTTCTGTATACATTACTTTTTCGTGCAACGCATCCTTTGGAAGTTATATAGGTGTGCAAGTTGCGTGGACCACCCTGTATATACAAGTCAGTTCCCGATTTAATACATAGAAAAAAAAAATTGGAAATACGAGTTCAACCTCCACCTGGACACTCTTCTGAGATTTTTATTTGAGAAATATAAACGATCCCGGTAATGTCCATAAAAGTAAATCCACCTTTTTACGACATTTTCGCGAAAGTATAAAACACTGTTGAAGAAAAACAGGTAGCCGGTGCCCACGAAGAGTTAAGGGATGTTTTTGTGCCGAGGGACCAAAAAATAGAGAAAATTATTGCATGGTGCTTAACGAGGTCACAAATTAGCCACGTTTCTAAAAATCTGATATTCGCCGCTCGAGGTTTATCTACGGTCCGCGGATGTTCGCCCGGTTCCATGGGCTATAACGTGAGAGGCAGAGTAAAGGAAAAAACGCCATGCTTTCTGAAAGAATTTACGGAATAAACGGTGAAATTACCTTAATTTTTCTGCGAATATAATTTTTCATTTAGTACGTTTCACGCGACTCGCGGCTGTCGCGAACGCGTGAAGTCCACGGTCTAGTTGCGTTTCCACTGTTTCGTAACTGGCGTTGAAAAATAATTGCGCGGAAACGAGGAACGAAATCGCATCTCCCATGCTCGTATACAATGACTCGCGAAAGTATTTGGACGCTTTCGAACGAAATACTCGTTGTTCAACAAATGTAAAATCAAGACACTTTCGCTTCAGCAATAATATACATATAGAGTAAGGGGTAAGGGGCCCAATTACTGTGGAGGTACTAACTATTGTGCTTTACAAGTATTAATTATACTTCTTTTTACAGCATAATGAATATTAAAAAAGAGATATATAACACATATATTAATTGATTTTAATGAAAAAATTACATTATGCTTTAAAAATAAGTATAATTGATATACGTACAGTAATTGGCACTCCCGCAGCAATTGAGACCTTTACCCTAAGTAGACTGCGGATTTTTATGCAAAATAAAAATTGTCTATATTAATTGCAAGATACAACAGTTGCGTAGACACCTGTTTCTTTCTCTAAAAGTTTGACCGAGTTGAAAACAATGCGTCAGTATCTTTAAATTCTTCAAAGGTTTTCACTATTTTCTAATTGATCTATCCATCCCTCCGATAAATACATCAAATCCGCAGTCTGTAGGTAAGAGTCCCAATTGCACGTATTAAATAAATTGATCAATAGGAATACACTGAGCAATTTGCAGAGAAAAATGAAATACAGATAGAAGTAAATAATTTATTATAAAGAAGACAGTGAAACAATCCGAGGTTAAGAGATCTACTTCTATTTCAGCAATTATATTATTAGCGTCTCAATTACACACGTTAAATTAATTTATAGATGGAAATAAACTGTACGCAATAGTTTACAATTAAGGACGAAATATTATGGATCGTTTAATGCCAGTGTGCATAATTTTTTCAGGATATAAGTGCTTGTGCTGAACGAACAAATTATTAAAATTGTAAATAAATACTTTGATTTAACCTTGAGAAATTCTTCAAGAAATCCTGTATAAATATTATTTGCGTTATCGAATTTGGTACACATAATCGAGATATTTCAGCCTCACTCGAACATGATGGCTTCCAGTCAGAATACAAGAAATTCCGGAAGTTTCCGGGTAGACAGCTTTTTCACTTGATATTTTCAAGGCTACAATAAGTGAGCAGTCAAATAAATAAAGTTGCTATGTACTTTTTATCCCGTAAAAATTTTTTTAAACGTTGCTTCCGAAATGGTAAGATTTTTCAAGGTTCGAGGCGTTTTTCAAGGATCAAATGATTTATTTTGGGGCGTTTGAATATTCTCGTGACTCACTGTACGTGGCAACGGGGAAACTCGCGCAGATTAACGCGAAATTGATATAATAGAGCGAGAAAACCGGGTGTGGGAACGGTGGGCCCGACGAACTGGAAATTCGGGTAATCGGATGTGTCGGTAGTTTCGTCGGACTTTTATGAAATCGTTAATGATGTGTGAGAACACGGCGCGCACAAAGTCAAAGTAAAAAGTCAATTGGCACGCGGCGCATGATTACTCGGAAAATTCACTGTGAAAATTCCGTTCTCTCTATTCGCGCGCGTTTCTGTTGCAATACTGGGCGCGGCGATAGCTAGTACATACATATGTAACTACAAATTCGTACGAATTGATCGCTCCCTTCAAGTTGTATCCAGATTATATTAGACGGTATTATGAATTCAGTTCTGGCATGCAGGTCTCTAATTTGTCCAATTTGTACGGGAGTTTAGAACTTTGTTGAACGAAAAATGATAGCTGGAAACGCGGAAAGTTATATAATTGTCTAGAAAGTGTTACACACACTCTTTTCTGTAATTTATAACATACTGAAAGTAACGCGAAGACATAATAGATTTCTTTTCTTTACGAAACTTCGTACGCTTTCGAACGTATTTTATGTACCGTTTTATTTTTCCTCCTGCTCGGAACCGCGAATACTGATCACGCGATCGAATATTTTTCGGCAACAGTACGGAGATCGCAGTAATACATAAAGTCACGTCGGTATACATATAAATATGTTTCCCATTTCTCCGCTGCGAATCGGCTTCTCTCCGCTTTGTAGTAGCTCATTCAATACGTGCGTCATATTTACGAGCTTCGCGAGGTCGCTCAATCGCTCGTAAAATTTACGAGCGCACTTGACCCCATTCGAACGAGGACATCCGATCTTTCCTCGACTCATTGTCAGTCGTCACCTTCAATTTTTCGACGTAAGCCCGCGAACAACTTCCATTTAGTCGTGGATCGTCGTAGCTTCATTCCAATAACGAGCTCAATATAGTAACGACACGAGATATTTATGAAACGTAAAAACAATAATAACATGAAAATAAAAGCTCGAGGAAACAGGAAGTGATAATAATTCAAACCTTTATAATTAAACTTTCACGATTCGATTGAAATTTTCATAATTGTATAAAATTAGTTTCTCTTGTTTTAGTTGTCCTACATATATCCAATATTATTTTGAATTTACAGTGTGAAACCGTTGCCGGTGATTTGAATGTAGCCCCATTCGAAAGCGTGTTGCTATCGTGTCTGCCTAATATTCACTTTTTCCACTGACAAGCGAGAATATGTATTGACGGTATCGTATTGTTTTTCATCGATTTCTCGTACAATATTCTGCAACATGAATGCGCGTACTCGTCTCGATACATTTTTACATTCTGTTTTGCTCGTAGTTAGAAACTTCAGCCAGATTGTAGACCGTGAAGAAACAAAAAAACCGTCGAGTTTCTCCCATTATTAGACCGCGCATGGTTATGCATTCGTAGAATGTTTTACGATACCCGTAGCTTATTATTAACCCTTTGCACTCGAGTGGTGACTCTGAAGCACCACTAGAAATTGTTGTGGCATTATTTCAAAGAAATTACAAAAAATATTACGAAATATTTGTTGCATCACAAAATTTGTATTTAATAGATTACTAAACGTTTAAATATTATATGTAGAAATCGAATCAGTTTCGTATGAATAAAATTAAAATATTGTAAGACTGAAGAAAAATTTAGTTTTGGATTGAAAACAGCGCCGAGTGCAAAGGGTTAACACGGTAGAACATCTAGCGCGGACTTATAAATTTTCTTAATTTTCTCGAACCAACGCTGCGTCGAAAACCGTGACGTCGTATCAACACCCAATTTGCTCAGCATCTTCTTCGCTGCAAAACATTTCCCAGCATGGAAGAACGAGAAAGGTCGTTCCATTCTCGTTACGACGATTCTTGGAACGTAATTTTAAAAGGAGTCCATCTTAATCATCGGAATGCATGTTCGCCAAATTAATTGATCCGCCTTCCGTGACGACTGCGCATTGGAAAATGAGAAAATTCAAGCGCATTGCCTCTAGGAAGAACCAAAAAGTTCTGTCCGACACTTCCACGGTCTCTTTGTACAACTTTTCGAAGTGTAAAATCCGATTTCGTTCCTACTCGGAAGTTTTTCAAATGGATATCTAGATCAAAGAATTTTCAGAGGTTGCGCTAACTCTGCCTCGAGCTGCTTAGGGTCCAAGATGATCGAAGAAAAAGCGACCGAAGGTACTCGGAGTTATGTGACCCTTTTCCAGACCCTCGAGGCGCCTGCACTTCTTCTCGTTCTATCGCGACGTGTTCTCCTTCTACTTCAACTTCTTGTTCGCCTGTGTTCCGGCTATGAGGGAGCGGAGACCAAGTGTCCGACTCGCAACTGCCGCTCGCGCTGGAAATCGCTGGAAACACGCTCGCAGCACGTTAGCTAAGTGTAGAGTAAGTGTGGCAGTAGGATGCGAGGAACCGTTAGCCCGGCACCGACTATTTTTATTATTATTGTCGTTGCGCTACACTTTAGCCGTACTCGAGAACGAAAGCGGCCGCTCCGCGCGCGCGCGCTCGCGCGAAAGAGAGAGAGAGAGATCGTTCCGCGTCGATCTGACCTATAAAACTGATCCGAGCCGTTCCGTGGTCCATCGAGTTTCCCCAATTCGATCACGAACACGAGCGAAGCCCTGCCCGCGGCGTTTTTATTGCATCTACACTCCTCCGAAACCGTAATATTCGCGAAAAGTTCCCCGGTAACTGTATCGGAAGCGAATGATAGAATTGCTAGTGACAATGCTTCTTTCGAGTAAGACTCACGTTTGTAATATATTTGTATCTAGAAACACTTTTATGAAGGTTTTAAATATCAACATGAAAGTTGATTTTTTTCTATTTTGGTTCATTGTCAACGCACTGGGCGTCAAAACGAATAGGATGACGTATAAAATATATCTAAAGTTTGCGGGGGCGGGGAGGAGGAGGTGGAGTTGTAAAGTTCAGCCAGATCTTGATCTAACAACAAAAATCTGGAATCGACCGAACCGTTTGTCATATTTCAGAGCCACCGTTGAAGGCGTTAGGTCGATGCCCATCCTTCGAGGAGCAGAACGTCTGTCCGGCCAGGTCCCCAGCCTGCAAGAATGACTTCCAGTGCCAAGCGTCCGGGGAGATATGCTGCAAGACGGCCTGCGGTCTCAGATGTGTGGTCGGCGAGCTGACAGGATGCGAACAATTGGCGCAGGCTGCGGTGAGGAGGTCGCGTGCACTTGGCCCTCGTGGCCCGTCGCAGTTCATCCCGCGTTGCAACAACGAGACCGGCGAGTTTGAAAGGATACAGTGCGACCCCCGCAGGAACAGCTGCTGGTGCGTCGACGCGATCGGTGTCGAAGTTCCAGGGACCCGAGGCGCGTCCAGGGATGTGATCGATTGCGATCATCCTCGACAGTGTCCGGCGCACAGCTGCCGAATGCTGTGTCCTTTGGGCTTCGAGGTAACCGACTATGTAATTACAATTTTTGCAAACTCCAAAATCGATCTGTCCGAAATTTCTCGTAAGAGAACCGTTGCTGCGCTCTTACCCTCAGAACCAAAAAGTTTCTGACGTTTCTGACCTCTTCGCACGCGCGAAATTTCGAGCAAATTGATCTTGGAGTCAGGGAAGGCAAGGGTGGTCTCTTCCGATAAGACTTACAGAGGTACCTGACGGATTTTCAAACTCATTTTTTTCGGAAACGAAGTCTTAAATAGATCTTATAATAGGAACTACGGTGTTCGCAGATCGAAGAATGGACAGGCTGTGCTAAATGCGAGTGTCGTGATCCTTGCCGCGAGATCACCTGTCCCGGTAACAGCCAGACATGCGAGCTGATCGACGTGACGTGTGCCCGTCCACCTTGCCCACCGATCCCCAGCTGTCGCAAAGCGAAGTCCCTGTCGACGATCTGTCCGGCAGGCGAGCCGTTGCAAATCACCGACTCGCCACGGCCGTTCCTCTGCGGCGACTCACCTGGCAAACCGAGCTGTCCGCCGATGTACAGCTGCCTGGTCGAGCCGAAGCAGGAGTACGGCGTCTGTTGTCCGTCCAGCATAAATCTGAAGAGACCGGGAACCTGCCCCGTCGAGGAGCCCGCGATCTGCGGTAACACCTGCCAGCATGATCTAGAGTGCCCGAGCCCGCAAAAGTGCTGCTCCAGCGAGCGCTGCGGGGGCGGTGTCTGCACGGTTCCTCAGGGTCTCAGCGCCTGCCATCGGGATCGCGTGCTCGTCGAGATGCTGAGCATCTCTGAACGACAGGGACGCGGATACGTTCCCCAGTGCACAGACGGTAAGATCAGCAATCAGAATCTCAATGATTTTCAATTGGAAGCTTTGAACACGTAAACTCCGTATATGCGGAGAGCTAAAAAATAGCGGTGGTACCCGAAATGTTGGATCGCGTTGGGTCGGGATCCCGGAAGTTTGCTATGTTCGGGTATCCGAAGCTGCAGTTCGGTGAAGTTTGGGTTGAAATCAAGAGGGTCCCACAGATTTGTAAGCACTAGACTGCGGATCTTTATGCAAAATAAAAACTTTCATTTTTGTCATAAATACATAAAATCCGCAGTCTAGTAATCACATGATTACAATTTAATTTTGCGGTTTAACTTTTCGAGTACCCTAATATTGCAAACTTTCGGGATCCCGACCAGATCCGAGGTTCGATACCCTACATTTCGGGTAGCCGCACACGAAAACCGAGTTCAGAGATTAGCTCTTTTAAAAGTCAGTTGCGCAAAAATATCAGTGCATATAAAAGTGTAGAAAAACATATTTATTAATAGATAACATACAAATAAACTTAAATATAAATAAACTAATAATTTCGTTTGGGATTATCATGTGAAAGAAGATTTTTAAGCTGCCTTTTGGTGCAGCGCAATTATTAAAAATCCGATTGATAGGCTGTCGGTAGATAAAATGTTAAATGATGAAGTAGTTAGGAGTTTCATGAGAAACTACGGAAGATGGAAGAGTTTGGTGAGAGTAGAGAGTCTATAGTGTGCAAATGAACTTTATGGTTACCAAAGATTAATAGTGGAGATACGAACCTGAACAAAGAGTAATGAAGGGTATAAAATGGTTCTAGAGAATCATGAAAATGGAACTCTGTGTGAGAAAGACGAGGAAGTTCTTTGACCTTCGCCGCGAGACACGTGTTTGCTGATGAGTTTCACATTTTAGACGGTGGATACGAGTCGAGACAATGTTCGAGGAACGGTTTGGTCTGTTGGTGCGTGGATAATAATGGCAGGAAGATATCTGGCTCTATGGGACCGGCCGAGAAAGTCGATTGCAAGTCGATAACGAAGGGAAGGTCTCTTCCGGCATCGTGTGTTTCCCAGCAGTGCGCCCAAGTTTGCCAATACGGGTTCAAGACCGACGCTTCCGGCTGTCCCACTTGCGAATGCGACAATCCCTGCGAAGGGTAAGTTCCTTGTCGTGAACATTCCACACGGTAGTTTTAAAAATAAACTAAATAAAAAGCATCGTATTTGCTTCGTTGAGTATTCTACTGCGTCGATAAAAATATACAGACAAGTTACATACTTCGATGAAGAATTGTTGATGTTGTGGCGTGAGCAAAAATGTTGTGTAATTTTGAGAGAAACTCTCACGGAATGCTCCGCTTCACTAGCTGAATTAACGGCGAGGGAATAGTTATTTTGATTAGGGTGGACGATGAATAAATTGCACTCGAAGAACTAATAACTTAAATTTATTATAAAAATACGAACGACTAGGTGTTAGATTTACAGAGCGAGTGAATGTGATTTGAAGTATGCGTTTTCCGGTGGACGGACTGATCGATTCTGATGTCGTGGAATGAATTTTGGAGGACTTGGAGTTTTGAGTTGGGGGATGGTTTGCTGGTTGATGGATCGCGATTGGTCAATGAAAATTGTAGGCGGTCGGTTTTTGAAGGAGTTTGATTGGGTTAAGACTTCCTTGGAACGGCTCAAGTCCGCGTGGGGTGTCTTACGCAGGTAACGCGACGATATGGTCCGTTACGGTAAGAAATGTGACCCTCTGCAGGGTTTCCGTCCTTTAGCAATTTAGCAGATTCTAAGGGTGATTCTTAAGCTCCTAATATTCGTGTTCGTCACGTCGGAGTAATAAAATGATTTAGTTGACCGGCATTCGGGAAGTTTCAAAATTTTACATTTTTTGGTGTACGGGGTTAGGGGTCCGTGTTTGTAGTGGGTTGTTACGCCGTAACAGTGGATTAGAGTACTTGACGAGCTATCGTAAATTATTCTAACGCGGTTTCTTTTATCTTTCAGTTTTCCCTGTCCAGAGAAAGAGGAATGCGTACTAAGCAAAGAAAACGGCTGCCCGGATTTCCTCTGCCCGACAAAACCAGAATGCAAGCCCAAGAAAGCTTACAAAAGTCCCTGCGCCTATGGGACTCCGTTGATTGACAATGAACGCAACGCAGTCACTTGTTCCGGAAACGATACCTGTCCCCGGGGTTACAAGTGCTCTGCTGTACCGGACGCCGGCCAGTCAGTGTGCTGCATGGCGTCGACAAACTCGACGAAACCGCAGACTAGTATGACAAATTATCGCTGCTACCATCGCACACGACACACCCGTTTTGAAAGTCGTGTCACTCTTATTTTGCCTTATTCGTTTTCTCAGTAGACCTACACCAATCTATGGTTTCAGACTAGCTTTATCTTAATCCCAAACAAAAGTTACACTACTTTCAAAATAATCCACGTGTAATATTAACATTAGTAACTTAAATACTTATAACTTAAATACTTATTGATCGAGGGCTTTCACCTTAGAATTTTTTGGCCAACAGAGTAATTAAAAACCAAATAACATCTGTTCAGATTATTACTAGATGTGTGCGAGAACTCGAACATATCGCTATTCCCCAGAAGTTTCGAGGTTTTCGAGAATATTCGGGATTCCCAAATAAAATTCTCGATCTGTTCTGACCCGACATTTTCGGGTACTCGCACGCCTCTAATTATGAATTAATTCAAGATATTTAGACTCTTGCGTCTGATTTGATAAAAAACTATTTTACCATGATATGATTCAATATGTAGTATACAGGGTATTTCGTAAATGGTGGGCAAAACTTTAGGAATAGATTCCTAATGCTTAGAGATGAAAAAAAAGTTACATCGACATAAGTCCGGAAAAGATTAGTTTCCGAGTTATTAACGTTTTTGTGCCACAATTCTCGTCACACCGTCTTAGAGGAAATGTTCAATAGTTCACCTCTTGTTTCAATACAAGCCTCAGCTCGACGTCTCTTTTGAGATAGAATACACCTCGATAACGTAAACATACACCGGCGACTACTTAAAAACCATAGTTGATGTCTTAAACGAACCTTCAAGACGATGTGACGAGAATTGTGGCACAAAAACGTTAATAACTCAGAAACTAATCATTTCCGGACCTATGTTAATATAACTTTTTTGTCTTCTCCAAGCATTAGGAATCTATTTCTAAAGTTTTGCCCACCATTTACGAAACACCCTGTGTAATGCATAATTTTTCAATTCACCACTCAATTATTCATCAGCTTAATCGACGGAATACATAACAAACAAACAGATCAGTTTGTTTGGAATTTTGACTCGCACCACTTTCATAATCACCGGTATCTTTCATAATCAGATATTTATAAGACGTAACTGACTAATAAATCTGATACACTGTAATACAGTAAGAAGTCTTATATTCGATGTATAATAGAAGTGTGAACTTGGTTACAGTGTGCGAGTACCTACGGGAATTCAACGATCGTATGGAGGGCACCAGGGAGGACATGTCCTTAGCGATTCAAGCACCTCAGTGCGAAAAGGATGGCAGCTACAAGCCCCTGCAGTGTCACAACGGCACCTGTTCTTGCGTGAACGACCGCGGAGTGATCTTAAAAACCGGTGTGAACCGTACCGCCGACTGCAAAGACATGAATGCAGACCTCCTGAAGCTGTGCGGTTTGCTAGGCTGCGACATAGTCTGTCCCTACGGATACGAGGTTAACGCGACCGGATGCGAGCAATGTCGTTGCCACGAACCTTGCAAGGACGTGACCTGTGCTCCTCACGAGACCTGCACGATGGTAGACGTGAACTGCGGTTCTGGACAGTATTGCCCAGCGGTACCAGCCTGTCTGGCCATGAAACCAGGCCAGTGTCCTTATCTGGTGCCCAGCTCGTCCAGCTGTGAGCTACAATGCAGCAACGATCAGGAGTGCTCGGCGTCGGAAAAGTGTTGCTCGACGGGTTGTGGGACACAGTGCGTGGCTCCTGTAATGGCCACCGCTTGTCAACACGCGCGAGCAGTTGCGGAACACGCAGCCAGAGAGTCTGGTGAGCCTGCGAGGAGGACCTATATCCCCAGGTGCGACGCCGGCGGAACATTCGAACCGGTTCAGTGTCACAACACGATGTGCTGGTGCGTGGACGAAGAGGGCAGAGAAGCTGCGGGTACCCGTGTCCTCGAGGGTGTAATACCGAAGTGCAACACGCCGCTCAGATGTCCAGAGATCGACTGCAAGCTGGACTGTCCGGAAGGATTCGAACTGGATCCGGACAGCGGATGTCCTACCTGTTCGTGCAGGGATCCTTGTAAAACCGTGACCTGCAGAGGGGAAAATGAGGCATGCAGAATGGTGGAGGTGGCTTGCAGCGTGCCACCGTGCCCCCCTGTACCGGTATGTCTGCCGAAAAAAGACAACCCTTGTCCGAATGGTTCCCCACTCTTGGATCAAGACGGTTCTCCAGCGACTTGCGGACCTCACGGACATCACTGTCCATCGACGCACAAGTGCGAGCTGTCTCCTCTGGACGAGTACGCTGTATGTTGCCCGAAGCCTCGGGAAGTCTGTTTCGAGCCACCCAGAAAAGTGGTCTGCAACCCAGGCGTGGGCTTCAACGAAACGGAAAGATGGTACTTCGACCCGGAGCGCAACGAGTGCAGGCGAAAGACCGAGTGCAGCCTGGGGCACAACGACTTCTCCAGCCGGCTGGTCTGCGATACTGTATGCCCGGTGTTGTCGCAGTGCGAGAGGTTGCGGGAGAAGAATTTAAAAACGTCTCAAAGACTGAAGCAACCGACATTCCTGCCCAGATGCGACCCGGAGACGGGAATGTGGGAGTCGGTGCAGTGCTTGGAGCACGTCGGCGTCTGCTGGTGTGTCAATCGAAAGGGTCAACCCGTGAAGGGTTCGCTTACCAGGGGACCAGAGCCCAAGTGTAACTTTAGGCAAGCGAGGAGAGGCGGCAGGGGTCCGCCGGTGCAAGAAATCGACCGTGAAATTCAGGCATTCATGGAGAACGCTTTGATCAACTTGGAGACCGACGAGAAGCAGATCGGGAAGGTGTTGGGTACTAGGTGCCAAGCGATGAAGGATAAAGGCCACGTTCCGGCCATCTGCGATCGCCAGGGCAGATTTGAGCCGACTCAGTGCGCTGGGGACACATGCTGGTGCGTCGACGAGGCCGGCAATCAGCTCATTGGCTCCGAGCCTTTCCTCAAAGGGACTAATATTTGCTGTAAGTTCTACTGTCCGAAGGGTTGCTGCGCTCTTCGTTAAAGAGGATCGTGTTTAGTCGCATCTATAAATAATATCGCGTTCTCATTTACTTGATATAATCGGCGAATCTATTCTACAGTCGGGGACGACATTCAATGGACTCCCTTTAAAAACTAATAAATTTTTTAATTAGCCCAACGGCTTGAGCTATTTTTTTAAATGTTAGAAGGATTAATTTAAAAAATGTCGTGACCTTCACTTTTCTCTTCGAAATTCCCAGCGATAACAATTTCAACAAAATCCATTGTTAAAAATTACCTAGTAAACTAATCCTTTAGACATCTCAGAAAAATTCAAGTCGGTTGGTTCAATTTTTAAAATGTTATTACTTTCAAAAGGGAGTCCACTTAATTTTGTCCCCGACTGTATAATCTGCAAGAAAATTATTTTGATTTTCTTTCGAATAATATAGTCATGAGAATAAAATCAGTATTCTATGTGAAATATATGAATTACATATTATTATCACTAACAAGCAAGATGTGCTCATTTATGTTTCCATTTAAGGCGATCATTGATCTCTAAGGAAAAAGAGGATCAATATGTATTTTTTTTTTTTTTCTTAATTCGTGATCAATTGTGGAAACAACATTTATATAATAATTTGATTATGCATAGCGATCATGTTTCTCTTCTGTATTTTAGTGCCGACTCCAGTGGAAGCTGTCGAGGTGACCCTTCGTTTCCCCGGTCGATTTCTGGCGAGCGACGAGGCTACCTTCGTCCGACAAGCAGAGGATTTCCTCCGCGATTTGGGAGCCAGGCTGAGAAACGACATTCGAGTGGAGATCAATCAAGACTCGGCTATACTTAGCTTCGAGATAATAGGCCCCAATAAAGTCGACATAGCGTTCCACCTGGAGGAGTTGACCAGAATACAGAAACTATCTTTGCTCGGATCGTTCGCGGACGCGACCACGTCACGCTTCACGCACAGAGCGACGCCGATGGCCATGCAGAGTCGCATCGTCGCGCTCGAGCAACGGGAAATCCTGACGGAAGTGGAAACGCCCGTTTATCAAACAGCCACTCTGGTTTTAGCGGCGGGAAGCGCTTTCATAATCAGCAGCCTGCTAATTCTATTGATGTTGTACCGTAAGAAAGTATGTATTTCCATGGAAATCTAACGTGCACAGGGGTGTCTCGTAACAGAGTTGGATTGACTAACGTTTTGTAGCATTGTGAATTTTTCTACGAATTTTCAGTTGTATAGACAGTGTTTAATTATTTACGCTGTTACGAAGCATGCTGTGATAACGCATTTAATAATGCAGGGATTGTAAGGACTGATTTAATTTATCATTGTAGATCAAAATGAAGGATCCAACGAAATTGCTCGCGGCCGACCAGCATTTTCTTGCGTATCAGCAGCCAGTATATGTGATATCGGGAGTAGATCAGGAGGAAAAGAAAAAGGAAGCCGCCGAGGTGCAGGAGAGTGCGTCCACGACAGACGTGATCGGTATATAAGCACGATTTGCAGCAGGAGATCGTCCACGCGAGGGTCGTTCTTACGTTGTACCCAAATATAGTCACAATTAGACTGCGGATGTTTATGCGAATTCGAATTCCGTCGCAGGAATTTACTTCACGCATCGATTCGAATATTCAAAACTCTTTCTGAAGGAGCATACGGTTCTTGGTCTGTTTGCAATTAGGCGAAAGGCAATATTGCTCGCAAGACGGTCTAATTCGTTCAAATATTTCTCTCATCTTAGACACTTTACGAATCCGCATTTATTGCACACTTATATAAACGTCTGCAGTCTAGTCATATTCGAAGTCACCGCCTGCATAACCCGCCTCCCTCGTTTCCACAAAATATTTATTCTTTGATTACGAGACGCATCGCGATTACTCAAATCGGCGATCGACCGAATGGCTCGCAAGCGGTACCTTCTTCCGTGAAACAAAAAAAAAAATAAATAAATAAACAAAAGAAAGAAAAAAAGACGGGTCTCGAGAATCCGCAAAATCCACGGCACAGGACGTGTATCGCTTGTGATGCTTCCAAGGGGAAGGGGAATGGCGGTCAGTAAACGTAAAAGGATTCGGTCGATCGCCGAGAATGTAGTTCTTTATTTAGAACGGTCAGATTTTCTCGCGGGTTTCTCGGTTTCCGTCTCTGCATCGGAGCCGCTAACGCAAAAATGTCCTGGCCCGGTGGCGTAACGCGAGGATATCATTGCGTTGTGCATATCGTAGGTGTAAATACTAGATTCATACTATGTTCGTTTATTTATATAGCTCAATAAAGACGAAAAATTCCTCTATCCGCCGATACCCGTCATTTCCTGGTATACGTTCGGTATAACCGCTGTAAGAAATTCAAATGCTCGGACTACCTGAAATTTCAAAATAACTTCATTCCGAACCGTTCCAAAATATTTTCGACTGTTCGAATATTATTTTTTATAAGTAAAGATCGCTTGCGACTTGTCTTAGCCCGAAAGTGATCTAACAAGATGTAATATTCCCACGGAATGGTAAAAAGGTATTGATAAAATCGAAGCAAGTATCTTGAATCAATAAGAAAAAGATTATCTTCGATAGTCGTGAATAAAAACAATATTCATACAGTTCGGAATATTTAGTACAATTCGAAGCTGGAACATCAAATCGAGCTTTAATGATAGCCCTAGTCGGTGCGATTCACCGTATCCCGAAATGCCGTTCGTCCAATCAGAGACCTGTTTCCCTAAACCGAGAACAACAATTTGTCCTGCGCGCAACCGTTCTAGGATACCGCAATAGTTACCGCAATACAGAAAACTAAAACATCATCCCCGATCATCGGCGATGCATTCGAAACGAAATGCGCCGTTCGAATATACAACGATTTGTCAGCAACGGCTGGAGCCAAATGCCGTAAGTAGAAGCACGCTTTTTTTAGCCAGACGCCCGACCAATCAGATACCTACGCATCGTCCTAGTCATTTCTACTTGCTTCGCAAGCTTGCCGCGTGAACGTGACCAACGATCAACGTGTTTCCGCGCATTGGAAAAACGTGATCCCATAATTATTGCGTTACACGAGTACGACAAATGTAAAAAAAAAATGGCGAAACGATCATTTTCACGCGAGAGATATCGATTTATCAGAAGAAACAAGAAAGAGGACTGAAAGTGAACGAATAAAAGTGGTTCGAAGGCCAGGTGAAAACGCAGCCTGAGCTTTCAACGAGAACGTCCGAAAGATTCCGAACGGAATCCGAGGCCGTGATCGTGTCGCCCTTTAGACGAGAAGCGCGGAGTGACCAATCGAGCGGTTCGGGTTGGTGGGGGCTGCGAAGGGACGGTAAACGAGTGCTTATCACGATACATCGTCCTCGTAATCGCGAGACAAGATCCTCCGACGTGTTGTAACGTAACTGAAGTGTCTCGTAATCGTCGGGCAATGCGACGTGAACGATATAATTGAGGCGATCGCAGAGCGAGTACGAAGGATAGGGAATCGAGGGAAGGAGAAGAAAGAGGAGCTTAATGGCTCTCAGGAGATCGGAAACACAAGGACAGGGCTTGCACTCTTGTACGGAACACTTCGCAATAAGCAGCATCGGGTTGCTGGTTTCGAATCCGTCTGATTCGCCTCTGTACGACGGCCCTCTGTTGTTATTGTCGTCGCCGCCGTCGCCGTCGCCGTCGTCGTCGCGGATTCAGCTTCCGTTTCCGTGTCTGTTATCCGTGAAGCGGGCAGAGTGTTTATAACTGCACGGTGCTGGTGGCGGTGACGAAGGGAAAGGGAGGTGGAGACAGAGAAGGGGGAAGAAACTTAAAGGAGAGATAAAGAGAAACAGAGAGACGCACACATACATGGGATATACGACCAGGATAGAGAGTTTATACGCGTGTGCGAGAGAACGAGGTGGAGAAAGAGAGGAAGAAAGAGAGAGAGAGAGAACGAGAGGCGAAGGCCCGTCGTCGGACGGTATATTCGAAACGGTGCGCCACACATTTTCAACGGAAAGCCGTTATTTTACCGCGCGAACATCTCTATCACGGGATTTACTTTCGACTGGCTCGGATTCATTTTTGACGTGGACAAAGTCGAACCTGACCCGATGAGTCGTTGCAACCGGAACTAGTCGGAGACGGCGACCACGGTGGTGTTCCGTCATTCGTGATTCAGTTCGACTCGGGTAGTTGACTCGATTCTGGATAACCTGATAGAGTGGCTTGAACTGTCAACTCGTCGATAGACGTGACAGCCCGTCGACGCCGACTGGCTCGTCCGTCCTCTGTCTCCTGTATTTTCTTGGTAACACCGACTCGCGCGCGCGCGCGCGTGTGTGTGTGTGTGTGTGGTGGTTGTGTGTGTGCGCGCTGGTACACGATGTTCACAGGAACGGTGAAAATCGAAATCTGCGAGGCAGTCGGACTCAGGGCTACCGACAAGCAACGGAAATTTTGGCAGGATGAACCCATACTCGATCCGTACGTTCAGCTGAACGTTGATGAGAATCATCTCGATCGATCAACCACCAAGGCGAAAACCTCCGACCCGGCCTGGAACGAATCGTTCACCTACGAAGTCCAGAACGCAGTGATGTTGGGTCTAACCGTTTTCCACGACGAGGTATTACTGCCGGACTACTTCGTCGCCAATTGCAGTATACCGTTCGCTGAGCTTGTCGGCAGGATCGGCAGCGACCATACCTCTGATTTTTGGGTTAGCCTCGAACATTTACCTTTCAACTGATTTTACTATACCCATTCGCGTATTCGCTCGCCCTCGACTTTCTGTTATCACTGCTCTTCCTTTATTTACACTTCTATGTTTGCAACTTCACGTCTAAGAAATTGTTTATAACTGAAGTTGGGAGATTTCAGTGCATTTCTAATATTGACATTGCGATATAGCCATTGTTGACACATCCAATGATAAAGCAACATGTCATCCATCTATCTTGGTTCACTATGACGTTATGGAATTGATTAGAGCAGTGATAAGATTGTACGAATTAGTTGGCATCTTTGAGGAAGTCATATATATATATATATATATGTATACATTTTATTGAGCACTATTATTATTCATTTAAGATCAGCGGGCTCTTCAAAATGTTACAAGCCAATCAAAGAGTATGCAATTAATAATAGCAGCATCATACTTATGAGATAGCTTATATGTTTTTATACTGTCTGTGTCCGAAAGAAGGCAGCCGGGATAACACAGGGCCAAGGCAAGACCCTACGTGTTCATAATATGATTCGCTGACACTATCACTTCGAACAATAGCAAAAATATGTGTACTTAATAACTAATCAGACATACCTACCTTCTGACTGCTTTCTTTATATCACTGAGCAGTACTTATATGTGTGAATTGAGTATTATACGTTCGTGTGTACTGTTATGAACACAGTTATGAATTTTATGGTTAATAATTTTAGGTGGACCTCGAGCCGCAAGGAAAGTTAAGGGTTAAAATTAATCTGACGTGCAATGAAGGTAAAGGATTAACAATTAGTAAATTAAATATAAACTATGTTTTTCTACTAATAGGGTTGTTTCACTAGTAGGTTGTGGTGCAAGTAATGGAGAGGGAATCAGGAGCAGAGATGGCGGGAGTATCACTACCAGGAAGGAATCCAAAAGGGAGTTCAGAGAACGACAGGGGTTCAACCGGCGAAGGGGTGCTATGCGACGCAGGGTTCACCAAACAAATGGTCACAAATTCATGGCTACCTTCCTGAGGCAACCGACTTTCTGTTCTCACTGCCAAAAATTCATATGGTATGTGTTTCGGCAAACATTAAATACACTTGCTTAGGGTATATTTCATGAGCATACTCTAACTCTGACTCAAGGCATCCACTAATCTAAGTCACTTCATAATATAATTACTAAACTGTGGACCTCTATGCAAAATAAAAATTGCCTGCATCGGTTGCAAAAAAAACAGGAACCACTTAGGAATGTTCTCCTTCCCTTAACAATTTGAGTAGGCCGAAAATAATGTATTGATACCCTGTGATTCTCTCAATTTCTTTGCTGTTTCAAATTACAGCTACCTATTTTTGTTATAAATACATCAAATCCGCAGTCTAATAATTGTGCTTAATTTGATGTATTACAAGATATATTTGGGTAACCTTCCAAAAACGTCCATATTCCGAATTGGAAGAAATTTTGCAAATAGGTTTTCTTTTAAAGAAAATGGAGCAGATCCATTTTTCCAGTTAATAGATGACATCAAACGTGTATATTCTGCAGATTAATAAAATCTCTCTGAGAACCTAATCCAAGATTATAACTTTGGTGATTGTAATTTCTGTTGCCTGAAGGATGTTATTTTTGTTATGGTTCTGTCATTTTTGGAATTCGGATGTCAAGAAAGAGAGATCGGTGTAGGTTTTGGTTAGTTCAGTTGATGGGAATGGAGAGGGGGGTGGCAACCCCTCCTAGGATTTTTCAAGTTTTTTCAAGGCGCTGAGAATCCTTCTCGCAATTTTCGTTTTAGTTGGAAATGAACCTATTTTCAAAATTTCAACCAATTGGGAGCATGGACGTTTTCTGAAGTTTAGCCATATATTTTTATTATAATTCAAAATTATATTAAAAATGAGGTATCGAATAATCTTGCACACACCAAATTAATGCGAAATATGGGTACATTGGATAATTTCAAAAGTGTTGAGTTTGCATGTTGGGTATTTGGTTTTTCATGACATGTTATAGGCATATTACTTGGAACATTCCTGTATTTATTGTTATAAGGGATGTATAATTAATCATTTTCAATTGATTTACTATGGTGTAACAATGGAACACAACAGTGAGAATTTAACAGTTACATTATGCACATTCAATTTTAAACTCTTAAAAATCCTTTATTTTTCCTTCTCCCTAACACAGTAGAAATCATATAATATCTTGTGTATTGTTTTGGGGATCAAACGTTCAACCAGAAATCGGCTGCATGCATTGGTTTTACGAGCGCATATTAAATGTATTGTTTGGTGAAACAATTTTCATGTTAACGTGTTCGCTACCGCTATTTGTATTGGAACACTGACCACTTGTTTTAGCAAGTTTATGTGTCATACATCTGTAAGAATTGTACTTTCACGAGAATCACGCACATATGTGATGTGTGGTAGGTAACATGTTAACGTGACATTCTAGTTTTTATAAAAAATTTAACAGTACAACTAAAAAATGTATTACACAAATCTAAGGCATATATACACATTGAGTAGCCATTATTTCCTTAATCTTCCTAGAAAGGCTATCGTAAGCATCTTACTATGGTTTATGGTCCAAGAAGACACATATGTGTTTTATGAGGGTATACAAGGAGATGATGTGATGTGTTTTGTCTGTTGTATTTCAGGGGCTTGGGCAAGCAGGGCTATCAGTGTCAAGGTGAGAAGACACATACACGTTATTAACAGATATTATAATTATATATTTGCTTGCTCTATCTTTGTGTGAACATATATTTATCTAGGTGTGTGTATGTGTACTTAGTTCTTTTTTGTAAAGGGATTCAAAAAATTTACGATGCTCAAAAACTTTTCACAGTTTAGTTTCAAAACTCTAAAACCTTACATCTATGATTTCACCCATGGCTCAATACTCAATGCTGTGCTTTCTATAACATTTCTCAGAGAATGGAACTTGATGATTGTAATACATCGGTCAATATCCCACTGCAAATTATGTTATCTCTGATTTAACATGGTAACAAGCCGAAGAATTCCTTCATTGCATGTCCTCAAGTACAATGTAACAAATCATGCAGAGGAACCAAAGATATCATTTTGTTGCATCCGCACAGTCCAGAACATATTCTCTCTTTAATGTTGAAGCTTATATTATTCTTATGGCAAGACTGTCACAACATCCACCAAATTTTATTTATGCTTGTTATTTCAAGTCAATGCGTCTAATCACGCATGCAGCCAGCTTTGGTCATGCTATGCTAAATGTTAACTGTATAAGAGAAATCCAAATACTATATTATGCATTATTATATTGCAGTTTGCACGTTAGTAGTTCACAAAAGATGTCACAATTTGGTTATTACGAGATGCCATGGCATGAGAGATGAGGTAAATATAATCTATTTAATACAAAAGTTTTTTTGTTGGATAACGGAATAAATATTACATTGCCGTTGAATTTTAGACGACTCGTGATACAGAAAGTCCGCGGTTCAAAATAGACGTGCCACATCGTTTTGTTCTTCGCAATTTCAAGAACTTAACATTTTGTGACCATTGTGGCTCTCTTTTGTATGGCTTTATAAAGCAAGGCTACAATTGTGAAGGTAAAATTTTTATGATTTTAATGTCTCGTGTAGGAGCTGATTATTTTTATACAAAATTGATTTACTTTCTCTTTTCATAGATTGTAATACGAACGTTCATAAAAGATGTGTGAAAAATGTAGCAAACGACTGTGGTATAGATACAAAGGCTATGGCTGACGTTTTAAGTGAGATGAATATATCGCCTGATAAACACATAAAAATTTCAAAGATTAATTATAGAACAACACCTGGTCAATCTAACCAAAGACCTCCGAACGTTACCGTGCGTGACACATTATCAACAGATAATTTGCAACCAGTTATAAAAGAGGAAAAAATTATATCCAGGAAAACTAAATTACCTGCTAGTGAAAATCAAATTAGAAAATTAGGCATCGACGATTTCAATTTCATCAAGGTTCTCGGCAAAGGTAGTTTCGGGAAAGTAATGTTGGTAGAACGGAAAACCAATCCGGACGAAGTTTACGCTGTGAAGATTTTGAGAAAGGATGTGATCATACAAGACGAGGATGTGGATTGTACAATGACGGAGAAGCGGATTTTAACGCTGGCAGCAAGACATCCGTTTCTGACTGCTATTCATAGTTGTTTCCAGACAAGCGACCGGTTATTTTTTGTTATGGAGTTTGTGAACGGCGGTATGTACTCAATCTGTATATTGTTCCCTAATAACACTCGTTGTTCTACTAATTTCTTGCAATTTCAGGTGACTTGATGTTTCATATTCAGAAAGCTCGAAAGTTCGATGAGGCTAGGGCTCGTTTTTATGCGGCGGAAGTTACTCTGGCATTGCAGTTTCTTCACAAACATCACGTTATTTACCGGGATTTGAAGCTAGACAATATTTTGCTCGACCAGGAGGGTCACTGTAAATTGGCTGACTTTGGAATGTGCAAAGAGGGCATCATCGAGGGGGAAACAACTACCGCTACGTTTTGCGGTACACCAGATTACATTGCACCAGAAATTCTGAAGGAATTATCGTACGGTGCAAGCGTCGATTGGTGGGCACTTGGTGTATTAATGTACGAAATGATGGTTGGTCAACCACCCTTCGAAGCCGAAACTGAGGAAGAGTTGTTCCAGTCTATTTTGAAAGATAAAGTGGTTTATCCGGTATGGATCTCCGAGGAAGCAATATCGATCTTGATAGGATTCATGACGAAAAATCCCGATGAAAGGTTAGGTTGCGTTGCAATTAATGGCCGTGAAGAGGCCATAAAGGCTCATCCATTTTTTCAATCAATCGATTGGGAGGCACTTGAAGCGCGTAAAGTAAGGCCACCCATCAGACCTAGAATCGTAAGTTTCTTTTTTAATCCTGCTAGTTTTTTTTAGATCTAGCACGCTTGCAAAACAAGAAAAATTTGCATAGAAGCTTGTTAGGGTTACAATCAACATCACTTCGATCCTCTATAGCGGGTAGAGCCCTCAGAGGGGTCATTTAGTTTTAACAAATGATTTCAACATTTTTCTTAGCGACTAGAGACATATTTTTCCACTAGCTTGTCCCAACTGATACCTCGATTATAAATTAAACAGGTATGGTGATCGATTGAAGGTATTATAGAATAATCTTTCTTGTATTTTTCAGAGAAATGATAAAGATACTATGAACTTCGACGCAGAGTTCACAGGAGAGGATCCTGTATTGACGCCAGAGGATCCGGAAGAAGTAAGCTGCATCAATCAAGAGGAATTCCAGGATTTCTCTTACGTGAACAAGGACTTCAACCCTGAAAGATTTACAGCGCAATAAGGAAGCGACGATCAAAGCAGAGAATACGATGTTAATATCTTAACGCTTCTCGCTTAAAAAATTGGCGAAGACGCCAATCTGCAAAGCTGAACATCGGCGTTTATGAAGCTGCTCGGGGTCTCCTTTGTATTTCGTCTCCACCGAGGATCACTTTATCTATTACCAGAGCAACATTCAAGCATGGAAACATTGCGGTGGAGATCATCGAAGAATTCGGAAACTTCAGCCAAGCCTTCGACACGTCTATCTCTCACAAAACGTGGCGTTTTGGTATGGATACCGTGGGGTTTATTTAGCATAATCACAATAGCGCGATTTTGATCTGATCGTAAGTGTCTTAGGATGTGGCGACAGATCGTGGATTTCTTTTCATTTTCATGAAAAGCCAGAGGCAAGCGTTGATCGAGAGGAAACGCTAGACAAGAGATTTCATCTGGGACGCTGATTGAGAACAATGTACTTTTGAAAAAATTGAGTACTCTGGTTAGTGGAATTAGTACAAAAAGAAAAAAAAAGCGAGTAAAGAAAGATTGTTCTTTGTTGGGGTTACAGGATCGCTGGGCGATCCGACATTTTCTGTTGAATTGATACTCTCTAAAAAGTATGCGTAAACTATTAGAAACTCTACGGACGTATTAGAAGAGAACGAAGGATTTGAATCGATAAGAATTTTCCAGCGACTTCTTGATCGTACATGTCGTTTCCTCTCTGAACGCTTTTAGAGGATGTGTCCCTCGATACAAAGTATTTTATACAAGTGAAAAGAAAGGTGAAATTATTCGCACAGGAACAGCCTTGGGTCTGGAATATAAGGAGCATGTATATGGTTCCGACATCTTTTTTTTTTTCTTCTTTTAAATTGAAGATTCGATCCCACTGAAATGAATCTGGAGGAAATCTTTTCAGACGTACAGACTCACGGTTAAATCTTGTCTAAAGACTTGGCACTTTATTATGCATTTTTCTTTCGTGATTTTCTTTTCCGGTTAGCGCTTACGTGCGACACGATAGTTTTCTTTGATTACACGGATCATTCTTTTCGTTCCGATAGAAGCAAAACACAAAACGGATGATCAAGAAACCTTACTTTAAAAAAAAGTCGAGTGTTAGGTTTTTAGTGTAGTGTCGAGTCACTAGTGATCAAGACTGAAAGAGGGGCTGTAAAATGGGCTTAAGTTTTAAGTGAACAGCCGGCGCGATTCTAAACGTCGAGAGTCTGTATAAAATCTGTGAACATAGCATAAAATACCATAGAAAAGAGAGAGAGAGAGAAAAAAAAAACAAACAAACCATGAGAAGTTGCGGTCCAGTTCGAGCAAAAAAAGTCTGGTATTTTCGAACGGTCAAACTTTTCGTCGAGCTTAACCCAGAGGAGCATCTCGCAGCGCTTCTCCAAGAGTACACGAAACACCTAAGTACCATGGTCTCGTGGTGTAGATCGAGCAGGATACGATCTGACCAGGTGACCATGCGGTTTCATACTTAAACATACAGTTTTAAGCGATCATAGACGGGACGGTGTCCACTGGTGGTCATCGTCAAAGTTATACAAGAGATATATACGTATGTGTACACACGCGTCTACTTAACTTGGACGGTACGCCTGAAAACGAAAGAAACGTTGTGGACAAACGAGACTCGCGATCATGTTCACTCCAGACGATCAGACATTTAACCGAGCGAGGAATTCTCGGTGTATCCTTTGAGTTCTTGGTAATGGGAAATTAAGAGTTAAGGATGCGAACGTCCACCTAGCGGTATTGATGCACCTTCCAGAATGTTCATACATGTTGTCTCTAGTTAGGTGTCTCTAAGGCTTGATGCATCAACCAGTGTATTTGAATTAGAAAAGCTGAAAGCTCTGTATAGTATTAAGTGATAAAGTAATCGAGCCTTATCCGCGGTGCGTAAAAACGCGAGTTCAGCGAGTTCTCACGCGCGAGAGATACTTTTACGGAACAAGCGGAGAATAAGGAAGAACACACAAAATACTCTATAAGTTTAGACATGTTATTCGTCATACTGTGCCGTCGCGTTTGCACTGAGCATTTCGATTCAGACTTTCCAGAGAGATTCGCGACCGTGACGCCGCCATATTGTGAATGAATCACGTCTGGTCCCGGTCCCGGTTCCAGGTCCGATGCGAATCCTCGGTGTAAACCGTCCGGCGTCGTTATTAGATCTAAAGAGATGATTTAGTTGACTATAGTAATAATAGAACGTAATGACTAGTAATAACGCGATTTAGCGATCGTAAATATTGAGAGAGGGGAGAGACCTACGGCCACATCGTATAGTAGCAGAAGAAAAATGAAAAAAATATTTTCCCGTGACCGACGCGCGACGGGTCACTGGACAACAAAACAAGAAAAGAAAAATCAGCCCCAGGTTGTGGTCTAGTGGCTGGTCGTCGTGACGGAACGCGTAAATCGGTGTCGTGATCCTTGTCGTCGTGTTGTACTCGTACATTTTTATGTTCTTCGTGTGTGTGTGTATATATATATATACATACATATATATATATATATATATATATATATATATATATATATATATATATATATATATATATATATATATATATATATATATATATATATATATGTATATGTATATACTATATTTATTATATACATATATACAATATATATACACACAATATTAGAGGTCCGTTTTAAGGGAAAAAAACACCCACACTCAGACACATACACACGCGCACACACCCATAAAAAGAGATCATTGGTAGAATACTTCCGTGCTGTCCTCCGCATGGTTCGAGCCTGTGCAGGACCCGAACCATGCTGTGGACAGTAACAATCGAGAGCAAAATGATGTTCCATGCTACTCACGAGGCGCGATCCTTAGGAGTTAACGATACGCAGGATGAATATCAGGATCAGTACAGGAGGAATCGAACACAAGAGTATATATATAATATACACACACACATAAATATATACTCTTATGTAATATCTTAATTAATCAGTGTACATCTGTATATATGCTCTTCATTGAAAGTATATACACACGTATGTATACGTAACACTGTTCCCGCGAGAACAGTATCCGCGATCATTGGTGAGCGATAATCGTTCGCTTGTAAATGTAGCTGATCCGTACCTTTTTACAGCTTTTGCTTGTATAGCAATAATTACCGACCAGCGACCATAATAGTATTCTATCGATGTATCGACGGGGTCGTGTAACGATATTCTCCTTGTACTGAATCCTGAATCCGGAACCGAGCATTTCTTGTTGAAATGAAAAGCTCGATATAGGGCAAGGGACCCAATTACTGTGGAGGTGCCAATTACTGTGCTTATATTAATTACACTTATTCTTAAAGCGTAATGAATATTAAAAAAGAGATGTATAACATGTATTAACTGATTTTAATGACAAAAAAAAATCAATATCTCTTTTTTAATATTCCTTATGCTTTAAAAATAAGTATAACTGATATAGGCACAGTAATTGGGTCCATTACCCTAGTGGGCATCGATTTTGGGAATTATCCGTTCGATCAGGATCGACGGTCGATTTGTTCATCCGCTTTCGTGCACTTATTATAAATCTAGTCAGAGCGGGGATACCGAGGAGACGAGGATTGGCTCGGCATATCGAGCCACGAAAGGGTCTGTTCACATTCAAAGGAGATGAGAGTTAGTCCGGCCTACGCTTAAAACAAAAAGACCGGTCGCGCGCGTTATTTCGACCGGAAATTATCGCTGTACCGTATGTACCTATCGTCTAGGATTACCGTGTATAACAATTATCCCGTACGTTTAATGAAGAAAAGTAACAAAAAAGAAAAAAGAAAAACAAAACAGAGCGAGAGAGAAAGAAAGGAAATAGGAATTTCGTTGTCGCCAGGTGCAACGCGACGTTTCTCTCAAGTCTCTTACGTCCCGGTGCGTATAGGAAAAATGTTACGCGCGCCGTGTCAACGATTGTCGTAACGCACGATGTCGTCATCCCCAGTTGTAAAAATCCGTTTTTGTCAGAACAGAATCGACGCCGATCCGGATTAAGTGAGAGAACGAGACGTGAGAACGTAACGATTGCCGTCCTGAACACATCGATACGACGAGCGAGATCAAATTGAACATCCATCGGTTTCTTTCGGCTGTACGACAAGAAAGTAAGCAATCGATTCGCGTGTTTCGATCGTGTCCCGTCGATATTGCACGGAAGAACTTGTTCCCGCGGACTGTGTTGAGCATATCGATCCGATTGACGATGCGACCTCGTCATTTTTGTCTGTTTTTTTTCTGTTCTCTGAAAGAAGAACGCGCGGTGTCGGGTCTTTTTTTTTTGTTACCGGTGAAACGGCGATCGAGGCTGACAAAAACGGAAAAAACGTTTCTACTCTTTTCTCATTTATTTTCTAGAGCAGAGCTGTTCAACATGTCTATTAGCAGGCAAAAGCGCCCGCCGATGTCCGTGGTCACAGCTTGTGTTGCCAGACGAGGGGGAGGGAGCACAAATTAAGGGGAAAAAGTTACCCTCTCCCTGCCAATACCGGAGTATTCACAACAAAGGCGAAACGCGTCACGTGACCATGCCGTGGCGGGAGCATCGGGAATAATGCGGTACAAGGGGAAATTAGAGTGGGGGAACGCGTCTTGATCTGGCGACTCTGGACACAGCTACGGACGACTGATATAACGGAGTGGGGATAGGCCGTAGCATAGCCCGCCAATTCAAGCAGCCTTGCCCGCAGGGGCTTGGCATCGTTCCCGCCCGCTCTGTGTATGCCCAAGAAAATCGCTGCCCGTACGAGCAGACGCTGAACAGCTCTGTTCTAGAGGAACGTTCAACGTTCCGTTCAATGTAACGTTGTTTATGTTGTTCCACAGTATTTATGTAGTCCATTTACATAATCTTTTTTTTTTTCGCATTTCGTGCAAGTATTGACGTCGCGGGCGGCCAGGCCGTTTTTGCGTATTTCTTTTATTTTTCTTTTGCTATAAGATCGCGACTTAAGGATAGATTATACGTGTACATACATATATATATATTTTTTTTTAGTTGTCGGTCGAAAACCGTCGATCTTTTTGTAAACGTTCGTTTTTTATCCTTTTTTTCGTCTCCGTTTTTAATTTCCTCTTCTTTTTTTCTAATCATAGGAAGTCGACTAACATTTTTCGTGCTTGTTAACAGACGATTTTCGACGTAACTTCTTTATATTTTTTATTAGAGCGGGAGAAAATCCGGAAGGGTATCTTTGCATGCACAACATGTACATGTACGTTGCGAACGTTTACGGTGCACGTGTTCGCACGCGCAACGGACGCCTGTTCAGATTAATTTCCATCAGTCAATAACGATCGTTTCCTTTCGATTCTCGAAGAGAACTATCGTCATCGATTCCGTGATGTTTCCAAGTTGTACTTACAATCGGTTAAATCAGAGGAAAGGGGGAAGCTTATCGACAGGAGAAAACAAAGAAAAACGCAAAGAAGTAAAATATATATATACGTATATATTTAGCGAAACTTACGGTAGCGTCATAGAGATATAAAAGAAAAAATCAATTCTTTGTGGACGGTAGTACTCTCGTCATCAGGCCTGGGCACGAATTATTGGGGCGAATGAAACAAAGGGAAAGTGCGGCAAGTACTTGATCAGTTAAGAATAACGTTTGTTTAACGTCGGGAGGGAAGTTGGGGTATTTAAAAATCATTTTCTCTTCGGATTGACAACTTCGAAGTTGGGCAAAATATTTTAAGATGGCACTCAATTACACGGCTCGGGGTAACGTAAGGTTCTCTTTTTTTTTTACTTCTTTATCGGAAGCCCAGGTCTGCTTATCATGCGCCAAACAGAAATAAACATTCGCCGTGAGATTTTTGTAATGACTAGTCAGTCGGGTTAATAGGATTCGTTAAGTCGCGTATCGTTGTCGGCCATCGCATACACCGGATGTCACGTGACACCTGTCCGTTATAAAACGAAGAAAAATGCTTGCTGTCGACGTAAAGCAAATAGGTGAAGAAGTGGTATATACATTTAACAAGGCAAAAAAATCTATATATATATATATATATGTATATCATAAAAAGAGATCATAATAGAGAATTAATATTGTTGCAATATAGAGTTTTAAATAGGGTCGCACGTGACTATCGACGGTGGTACCTTTCCTTTTTAGAATATAATTTATAAAGACGATTATATATATAAATATTACAAAATAAAAAGATGAGAATGTGTATATTTATAAATATACGTATATATGTATATAGAATATTTATAAACATATATATACGTATATATATATGTAAGTATGTATATATGTGTATTATGGATATAAATATCTATTAGGCGTACGTCGTATTCTTTACGCTTGTTCAGACCTACGTTAAAATCCGTTGTCTTTCTTTCTGTTCTCAACGATCTTGGTTTGCTTTTCCAATCGCGTAGAATTCGCAGATTAGCGATATCGCTCGAGGACACACGCAAAAAGGGACCAACGTCGCTGAAAACGAACGATCATCGGGGATTTATCCTGGGTCTGAAACGATGTTGGGATGTCGTACGACGGCGAGAAAAATGAACAAAAAATTGTGCGTAGCTATACAAAAAAGGCGAGAGAGAGAGAGAGAGAGAGAGAGAGAGAGAGAGAGAGAGAGAGAGAGAGAGAGAGAGAGAAGATGAGGAGAAGAAAGAACATGTAACGACGAAACAATCTCTGTATATGTCCTGGAGTGAAAGACACCTGTGTACTGTGTTGGGTAAAGATATTTTAAATGGGGGACGAAGGAAGGAAACGAATGCTTCACGAAGGCCTTCTCGAGATCGCGATCAGTCACCGGCTCTTCTTTCGTGTGTGAAGCAATCGTCATATCTGTCGGCCATGATGAATATACTTTGTAATAATTCCTAGTAACGTTGTAAAAGCCTCGCGAGAACAACATACACCGGATATGGCGGAGAAACGTGTGTGGTTAACGTTAGGGAAAGAGAACAGGTCCTCGGACTCTATGTAATAATGGTACGTCACCAGTGATTGATGCGCGCGCGCGCCCGTACCGAGTATGCATGTGTACGCGTGTATGAGAGAAAGAAAGAGAGACTTTATGTAAATCGAGTTTAAGAAAGCGAGGAGACAAAATCGTTTACTAGAAGTCACCGATCATTTCGAATGTTTCGCTTCGTTCCTCGACAAACGACTACAACGACCACACGTATACGCGCGAAAATTACCGCAAAACGCACGCGCACAGGATTTGTCCGACACGTTTGTATTGTCACTGCGGTAGATACAGTTACCTGGCAGAGATGGGCACGAAACCTGTTACCTAGATGGTTGTTTCAGTATATCCATTGTTATATATTTATTTTTATTTACATATATAAATTATTTTATTTACAATAAGAGAAATTATAAGCGAAAGACCGTATAATCGAATGTTAATAGTATACTAAATCAAAATTGTTGATTTATATAAAATTTTAAAAAATGACCACAGTACGAGCCGAAGGATTAAACAAAGAAAACGTTTTATTTATTTGTAGTTTTTCAATTTGTATATTTTAATTCGTGCTCGGCGAATTCGCCCGTCTCTGGTTTCCGCACAGTAAAATGTGACGTGTGTACGATCGGAACGAAGGTTCGACCGTAAGCCGACGAAGTAACTTTTGTTTTACAGCCGCGGGCTAAAGATGAGTTTGCTCTGTTCGATGCGACAGGAGGGGGTGGACCGTTTCCGCGTCTACGCGTTACTCAACGCTGCTTAAGTACGCGACCGTGCCACGCGCGAACGAGACTCGTTTTAGCATAACTTGTTCAGAGAGCACAAAGCAGTCCGCGTTCACGAAAACGAACGATGCCTCGCGATCGTCGGGCTGGGAACTGATTTTCACGTGCGAACTGTGAATCGTAGAAAACGATATAATTCTTCGACGAGAGCGAGCCGTCCGTACGATTGAGAACCGAGAGACAAAAAAAAACAGTGAAGGGAGAGCAGCGAGCCAAATATCGACGCGCGAGGGTCTAGCACAACTCGGTGTGTTTTCGTTGGTTGTATTGTATTTCACGCGTTGTTGAATTTTCTAGCGTGCGCATATTCTATATTATCGTATTATTGTCGTTACCGGATCGTAGCATTTGCGAGGACTGCACCTGTAGATCCGTGACCGCGGAAAACCGGAACAACGCGGGCCACGTTCTCGGAAAGTTTCAGTTTGGGCCTCGACCGAGGCCCAGCAAAATTAGATTACTCGTTTTCGAAGAGAGACGATAGGTTAAAGACTGTTTTTGGGAACGTGTCTTCGTCGTTTCACTTCACGAGGACGGATACATTTCCGACCCAGAGCCCTTCCTTTCTAGACGAATCCTCAAAGAACGCAGAGGTGCTTCTGTTTCATTTTCTTCCGACTGTCTTTATATCTGTACAGAACAGAGCACGGAAACCGTGTATATAAACGTACACACACACACACACACACACACACGCACACAACGTGGAAATGCACAAGCTCGTGACATCGTGTCGCATTTCGCGAAATCTGTGCGGAAGAAACCGCTGGACCGCGGAAGAAGCGTTCGGCATTTTCTTCCGCGTGACGTTTCGCATCCACAACTGTATATTTTATTGAAAGTAATAGCGTAAACAATTCGGTGTAATTGATTGCCCGATTTTTCTATGATTTTTCGAGTCGTTCATTTTATCGGATATAATTTATATATATATAATACATTTGTTAAGAGTACGTTCATCGTTCGTTGTTAAATGTGCTTTCAGTGAAAGAAGTGCATACAGGAGACATGCTTGCGCGCTGTTCCAACATGGCAAACTTAGGGAACAAACATTTATTTTTATATCCGCGCCCCAGCCGGTCGTTCGTCGGACATGGTACAATGTAACCGAGGCTCGGGTACCTCGTATAGGCCAAAAGCTAATGATTATCTTGTTTCGCGTCGCCCAAATTTTCTGCCAATCAATTGCATCGTTGGGAGCTGTAGTATATCTACAACGCGGAACCCCCTACCCATCCACCGGTACCCCTGCAATTGCCGCATTTGCTGTTTCCGGTTATGTTTTGCAGTGGCGTTACAAAGAATCTATGAATGTTTACGAGAATAGGAAGTCTATTTAATTAACGCATTGTAATTAACACCCTGTGAACCGACCGACGCGGGCCGTTCTATCGTTTACGGGAATGCGAGATTTTATTCGAATCAAAGATGGCGACGATCGGGACTACGAGTCGATGAGACGGCGATCATTAGGTTAAAATTCTCATATCACAAATGACAATGTATAGATCGTTATTTTTGCGTAACTATGCGAGTCTTTTATCCGATTATGAGAAGCTTGTCCATCTCCGATCGTACTCCTGCTGAGGACTATTGTAGAGGACGCAACCATTTTGGTGCACAGGGCGTTAACGTGTTTTCTTGGTAATTATCGTCAGCGTCGGTGCTCCGGATCGAGGAGGCGTTAATAATTATTTTGCTAAACCTGCGAGTCGGGCGCGAGTACTGAATCAAACCAGCAAAATGTGACGAATCGCCGAGTCGACGGCGATCAATGGCGATGGCCGCCAGCCGGCGGTAACGACGGTAACGAGCTCGCGATGGGCTCTCCGCGAAAACAAAATACATACGTCCAGTCACGTGTTACTTTCCAACGTGGTCTATATTCCGTTGTTGATTGTGCCGATTCTACTCGACGTTTCCTTAACGCGTCCGCTACCTTCACGCACCGCACCTTCGTTTCAACTCTGAGCACCCTCGGGGTGCCTTCAGAGTTTAACCCCGCGCGGACGAACGCTGCCACCGAAGCTGTGAAACAGTTATTCCCGCATACATGATACCAAACGACTTTTCATTACGCGCAACATGTTTTCCTTCGTTCAACTTTTTTAGACCGTATCTTGTTCTGTAGGAAAATAGGTGTAACGCACTAGAAAATCTTTTCGTTCACAAAGGGTTAACCGACCATCCTTCTCTATCGGTGTCGTCGGTGAATTAATGATCCTACAATGTTCTATCGATCTATATTTTTCATAGAGACAAATTTGACCAGAACTGTCGCGCTTGGCAAAATCAACAAAACTCTTGCGAACCGTGTTGAATACTTGTCGGAACGTCCTCGATATGTAAGTACTTCGATCCTCGAAGGGAATTGAACGAATTAGAATTAGACAGCAACGCCTGACAAGGTAGCGAGCGCGTTAAACCTCTTTCCGTGTTAATGATGTAAACCAGTGATTGTTGCCGATCCCAGGGATCCGAAGTCTAATTTATAAATGTGATAGCGATGCGCATGGGCAGAGGACACGTTTCTTGATCCGAGGAGTAGTATCCCGCGAACGGTCGTATCTGATTGTAAATTCCCTGGGGGAACCTCTCCCTGCTCGTGCGCGACCAAAAAAAAACTGTATTAGCGAACGTTACAAATGAGCATTATTTATTTCTCGATTGTATTTATATATCGTTAACGGTAGTGAGTCTTAATAGTAGTTTACGGAAATGTTGTTATCTGATGCCGAGTATCGACGGGCTCGAATCGTGGCGTCGCGTCGCGTAGCGTCGTCGCGACGAGGGAACAGAGCATTCGCCCATTAAACTCGGTGTTACATCGACGTCGCAGCGTCCAGGCGGTTTGTTACTTTCAGCTTGGGGAGTGGCGATTTCCTGTGCAAAAATTGCCACTGCCGATTAGCGTGGCAAAGTCCGTCAGACTTCGATCGTATCACCGTGGTGATCGGGGGAGCGCTCGGGAAGAACTGTTCTTCCAAACCTGTTTCGTGTTGTCGATCCTTCTTCGATCGATGCCCGCTCGAAGTTTACCATGACCGTCATCAGTTCGCAGTAACGGAAACGCGTGTCCGTCAATTTTCGTAACAGTTTCACAAGCTAATGGTAAACTGCGACTGGCTCGAGTGAAACAGAGTAAACTGTTCGGGAACGATGGTCGATCCACGATTCGATCCGCGAGCGATTTGTAAGCGTGTATCGATCGGTTTATGCCGTGGCCATGATTCGTTGCGTGCATCTTGTATATCCGAACGATTGCGATCTGTGTTTTACTTGCGCTTGCACAAGCCCCGCGCCACGCCCCCCGGGTTTCCGTTTTACCCATTTCGTTCGAAGCATTCCTATATTCGTGTCACGCGAGCCAGAACCGATGTTTCTTTTCCTCCCCGATTGTTCCGACCGCTTCCGACGAGGAACGTGTTTACCGATCCGCATTTAAACGCGCACGACCGTGTAACGCGTCCAAGCATTTCGGCTCGATACTTTAACCTTCGGCAGGCCGACCCATTTTTCTTTTTTCTTTTTTTTTTCACGCTACTTAACACTTTGTTGGCCGTGTTCCCCGCGCCAAACTTTTCGCCCCGCAGCCGAAACTTTCCCTGAACTTTCTTTTGTACGGTGTCCACAGACGTAAACATGTTCATTGCTTAAAGGATAATAAATCGATGTTTTATCTGTAAAGCAATTCCTTTAATTTTGTTTGGTTACTTCACCGCTTCACTCTGGTTCAGTAATCTTTTCAGTTCGAACGCGAGCCAATGCCATTTTGTTGGAAGTAGGGTAAGGGACCCTGTTTATCCGCATATGCCAATTATTGTGCCTATATTAATTATACTTATTTTTAAAGCACAATGATTATTTAAAAAAAAGAGCTATATGACATATACATTAACTGATTTTAATGAAAAATATTTAATATCTCTTTTTCAATATTCATAATGCTCTAAGAATAAGTATAATTGATGTAGGCACAGTAATTGGGTCCCTTACCCTATGAAATGCAAATTCCAGATATCCGCACTGGACGTCGATCGACTGTACCAATGCGAGGAAAAGTTCCTTTTTCGATGCATGAAACGCTTCCGAAAATCACATTCGAACGAAAATTGTATATATCACACCGTAATAATGGGTATAAGAAGTAATCTACAAATGTCTAGTAAATATTGTGCCAAGGGTGTGCTGGAAAAGGCAACGCGAATAAAGTCACTTCTACGTGACGCAGTCCTTCAAAGTATTAACTTGCAAGCGCACGGCTGGCCGTGATCCTGTCCGTTTTTTATTTTGACGTTTCTTTCCGTACATGACGCAGCGACACGTGAAGCACATTTGCTGTTTTGTTTGTTTTTCTCGAAATCCTGATTCAAAGTAGCCGTCCGAGGGTTAACACGAGTTGAGGGGGAGTGGAAAAGACCGAGATCTTTGATGTACGTCTAAGTACGTGGGAAAAGAATGAGATGCGATGAGTGTGTCCGTGTGAGTGTGCGTGTGCGTGTGAGTGTGTACCGCTGGATCGTGTCGTGAATTTCGGGCAAATGCGTCGGGAATATGGTGCCAGTTCCGTTGAAGAAAAACTGCCTCTCGTCCTCACCGGAAACGAAGATGCGTGACGAGAGACAGAAAGAAAGAAAGAGAGAGAGAGAGAGAGAGAGAGAGAGAGAAAGAGAGGACAACACGTTGTATGTAACGCTTTTGGTGTTCTGTGGCAAACCAAGTGGATTCTATAACGAGGCTAGTATGATAAGCAAACCCTTTGCACTCGATGTTTCTTTCGATGTATGTTAAGTAACGGATCGGATAATTGAAATATAAGAAGTAATTTTGAAACGATGGTATGTTCATTTTCCGCGTAGTTGTTCGTCGAGACTAACGAACTTGACATTCCCTCGATCCTACCGTAGCTGACAAGGTTGACGAAGGTCATCGGTGGCCGACAGTGGCGGATTTAGGGTGCGGGGAGGGGGGGGGGGCAAATTTTTGGAAAAATACCGAAGACATAAGTGACAGAAATAAAAACAAATAAATAAAAATGTCACCCAATTCAAAAATAAAAATAAAATGGTTCAATGACGTTGTATGAAATTACAAGATATCACTTACAGCATACGGGAGGGGAATACAGAATACAAGTACCTAGCAGTAATCTTTATTTTTCCCCTTAGGGTTACAAATTCAATTTTCCCTTCCTTCCTTAACCTAACCCTTTTTTCGTGGGAAAATGCTTTTCGCATGCCCCGGCTCCCTGGGGGAAGCCGGGGTTATATGGGACTGTCTCTGAGGGGTATCCCCAGAGACTATCCACTAAAAACCCACGCCCACCTAAGCTAAAGGGGAGGTGCCTGGATCACGCGAGTCCTCAACAGGACACCCCCAAGCTAACATACTACCCGAGGGAGGGGGTTAGGATGGGCGGAGGGACCCGCCCGGTGTCACCATCCCTGGAGCCTTCGGATTGTCCCCCGGTCCACCCACAGCTCCCGGAGTCTTCGTGCCCCGCTCAGAGCCGGTGTCCCGGAGGAACCAGCCCCGGCCGAGGCAAGAAGACGCCGCCACCAGAAAGAAAGGCCGTCGGAGGCGCGATCCGGCACGCCCCAACCTTTCCTACCCAACCTCCCACGAATCCCCCTCCCCCAGGGGAGGGACGGACCGACACCCCCTCCCCCCCCACACCGAGAATAATCCCGAGAGGTGTCGTCCCAACACGGGGGAGGTAAGCTCCCTCCCGTAGGCCGGGGTCAGCTCGCACCCCGAGCCCCCAATAGCGAGGGCACATCAAGACACGGGGACTCTCCCCGCGCCAATCCCACTCCGCCCCCCTCTCCCGGGGGCACCAATTGGCGCAGGGGAAACCCTCGCGCTCTCCCTTCCCCCGCCAACTCCCTCGTGGGGGACACACGTTGGCGCGAGGGACGTCTCCCGGGCCCGCTCGGCGGCCTACTTCTGAGTCGTGACGACCCCTCGCTGGCGACCATGTGGTCGACCACGGTCGGCAGCGAGAGGTCCCACCCGCCCACTGCGACTCTTAGGACACGGCGCGGTTCGGCCCACGCCGGGCACTCCTCTAAGGTGTGCCGCGACGTGTCCACATCTTCGCCGCAGTGGTGGCACTGCGTTGTCGGCTCCCGCCCCATCTTGTGCAGGTACTCTCCAAAACAACCGTGACCGGAGAGCACCTGCGTCAGGCGGAAGGTCAACCTTCCCCGCCTCCTGCACCATGTTTCAAATATGGGCAGGAGGGCCCGGACAATCGGACGCGTGGAGGGTGCCAGGAGCACCCCCCACTCCGCGTATACGTCCGCCCGGGCCTGGCTCCTTAACCTAACCCTTAACTCTACCTTTTTTTTTCGTGGGGAAAATGACTTTACGCATACCCCGACTTCCTGGGGGAAGTCGGGGTTATGTGGGACTACCCCTGGGGAAAATTCCCCAGAAGGCTACCCACTAACAAAAACCCACGCCCATCTAAGCTAAAGGGGAGGTGCCTGGATCACGCGAGTACTCAACAGGACACCTCCCAGCTATCATCAGACCCCGGGGGAGGGGTTAACCTCCCCCACTGCCTACGCTACAAGACCCCGCCCGGTGTCCCCATCCCAGGAGCCTTCGGATTGGGCTTCCCGAGCCCCAGCTCGGTCCACCCACAGCTCCCGACCCTTAACTCTACCTTTTTTTTTTTTTTTTTCGAGGAGGTAATCTCGTTACGGATACCCGAACCCCCCCGGGGGGGGGGGTGGTCCGGGTTATGTGGGACTCCTCGGCTGGTTGGTGCAACGCCGAGTATACCCACTAACTCCTCCCCGTCCGTCCCTAGACTCCTGGGGGCACCCGTGCTCTGCGCGCGCATGTCAATCCGGTGTGCCCCCGCCTTAGCATACCACCCAGGGGGGGGACGCGGCCCCCTCCCGTACCTACTCTATCCGAAGGCACCACGCAACGGACGACGTGGCGCCTTCCCCCCCCCCTGTTAGGCCGCCCGATGAGCTTCCGGGCCCCCGCCCGAGATGCCCGGCGGCCTCCGGGGACGCCGTTGGTGACCGAGTGTAAGGGGATATCCGATCCCCCGCCTCGAGATCATCAAGGGCGTCCCCGCTCGCGTCAGAGGCGTCGCAACGGGGGTACGCCCCCGGGGCGTACCCTGCGGCGCCTCCCCCCCCTTCGGCCGGGATCGTGATTACGCTCCCGATCCCGTTCCGCAGCCTCCTTCCGCAGCATAACCCGCCCGCAGAAGGAAGCGAACCCCCTCCACGCCTCCTCGCCACCGGCTGCCGCAGCGACGACAGCCGGGAGCGAGAGGTCGTGGCCCACCGCGCGCCGCAGGGCACGGCGCTCTCCCCCCCATGCCGGACACTCCTCCAGAGTGTGTTGCGCCGTGTCCCGCGGCTCGCCGCAGTGGTGACACGCCTCCTCGGTCTCCCTCCCGATGCGACACAGGTAGTCGCCGAAGCACCCGTGCCCGCTCATCACCTGCGTCACACGGTAGGAGACCCTATGCCCCATCCATCCCCCGTTCCATTGATCGAACACCGGGAGGATGGCCCGAACGGCCCGCCTCTCGCCCTCCCTCGTCCCGGGAAGGCTATCGCGCCACTCCCGGGCTGCGTGCCGCCGAGCATGTCGCCTGAGCTCATCCACCATGAGCCGCGCCTGATCCGGGGCCACCCCCCGGAGCCGGAGTTCCCTGGAGTGCGTATGCACATCCGCCAACACGCGGGCCTCCAGCTCGAGGGGGACCAGCCCCGACATCACCATCGCCGTCGCGTATGAAATGGTGCGGTACCCCCGCACGATGCCTATGGCCAGCCTGCGCTCGATGCGACGCAGCAGCGACCGTGTGCCGCCATTGCGCCCCCTAGCCAAGACATCGCGCGCCCATACAGGGGCTCCGTACAGGACCAAAACTCGCACCACCACCGCGAACAGACGACGCACCCGTCCACAGGGTCCCCCGAGATTCGGGAGAAGGCGCCCGAGCGCAGCGGTCGCCCTCTCCGCCCGGGGCGCCAGCGACTCAAGGTGGCGGTCAAAACGCCACCGGCCGTCAAGCTCGAGTCCCAGGTACCGCATCTGGGACCCGACCCTGACCATCCCCTCCCCCACGCAGATCCAGCACTGGGGAGGCGCCGCCAACCGGGCCGAGCGGAGAAACCACATGGCCCTGGTTTTCTCGACGGACACCTCTAGGCCCAGCGACCGGATCGCGCGCACCGCGCGCCACGCGCCGCGCTCCGCCAGGCAGATGGCCTCCTTCGCATACCTCCCGGTGGCCAATACCAGCGTGTCGTCGGCGTAACACGTCAGGCTGACCCCGGGAGGCATCTCCTCCCGCAGGACGCGATCGTACGCAAGATTCCACAGCAACGGGCCCAACACCGAGCCCTGCAGAACCCCGCGCACGACGCCCCTGCGCACCATCCCGTACCGGCCGGGATACTCTATACCCCTGTCGGAGAGATAGCTCCCGATCACCCTTCTGAGATACAGAGGCACCCGGTGGAAGACCAGGGCCTCCATTATCCGATCCCAGGGGACGGTGTTGAACGCGTTAGCGATATCCAAGGATATCGCCAACGCAACACCGCCCCCCCTCGTACAGGCCTCCGAGAGAGCCCTCACCCGCCGAATAGCGTCGACGGTGGAGAGACCCTCCCGGAAGCCGAATTGAACCCCGCTCAGATCGGGGACCCCTCCCGCCGACAGGTGCCGGACGAGGCGTCCAACGAGTACGCGCTCGAACAACTTCCCCGCCTCGTCCAGCAGACAAATTGGCCGGTACCCTGAGGGCGAGTCCCGGGACTTGCCCCCCTTCGGAAGGAGGACCAACCTGCCCGACTTCCACTCCGTGGGGAACACCCCCTCCCTCAGACAGCCGTTATACAGCTGCCGGAGTTCGGCGGCGAGTCCCCCCTCCAGGGCCAAGACCAACGCGCGGCCCGGCACCCCGTCCGGGCCCGGGGCCTTGCGGCCCACCCGCCGCGCCCTGGCCATCGCCTCACCCAGCTCGCCGGCCGACACCTCCCACTCTGCGGACCAGGAGAGAGGCTCCTGTTCCCAATGGGAGCGGCGCAGTTGTCCCCCCTCTCGCGGGAAGAGGGACGCCACCACTCCCTCGAGCAGGTGGGGGTCCATCGACTCCGTCACCGGAGGCGCCCACGCGCGCAGCTTGTTCATGACAAGCTTGTACGGGCGCCCCCATGGATCGGAGTCCACCATGCCGACGAGCTCCGACCACGCGTCGGCCTTGGCCCGCGCGATAGCCCTGCGGAGAACCCCGAGCGCGGCTCGGTACTCCCCGCCGAGCCTCGCCGTCGCCTCCTCGTCGTCGCGCCTCCTACGCGCTCGGCCGTACCGACGCCGCGCGGCATTGCAGGCACGCCGGAGCTCCGCAATGCCGGCGGACCACCAGTACGCCGCCCTCCTGGGGGCGAACCGGCTGCGGGGCATGGCGGTGTCGCACACCGCCGTCATTACCTCCCGCAGCCGCCTCGCCCCTTGCGCAGGCGCCAGCTCGGACAGGGCCGGCCCCGTCCATGTCGCCGCGGCTACCGCGGCCCCGAACGCGTCCGCGTCCAGCCGCTTCAAGGCCCATCGCGGCCGTCGGTCCCCCCGGCCCGGCCGGGAATCCCGCGCGTGGAGGGTGGGCCACACGTCCATGACGATGGGCGTATGGTCTGACGCAATCTCTATCTCCTCGGCCACCCTCCATCCCGACACCCGGCGCACGGCCGAGGGAGTCCCCCATGTCAGGTCGACAATCGAGACCCCCTGCGGACGCACGCACGTCGGCGTGGATCCCCGGTTAATCAACCGGAGATCCAGGCCGGCCGCCCAGGTTAACACCTCGCTACCCCTAGTGGTCGTCCTGGGACTCCCCCACGATACCGCGTGGGCATTGAAGTCTCCCAAAACGAGAACCGGGCGGGCGCTGCACCGCGCGATGCAGCTGTTCAGCCCACCCAGGAACCCCCGAAATTGATCGAGGCCACAGCTCGGCGAGATGTAGATCCCGACAACCGCGATGTCCCCCCATTGCACCGCCACGAATCCCTACCCTTAACTCTACCTTATCTCTACCGTATCTCTCGCCGCTCACTCGCCTCCGCTCTCTCACACGCTGCTCGCCGCCGCGCACTCACACGCTCGTCGTCGCTCACTCATTCGCACTCTCGCCTTCGCTCTCTCACTCGCTCGTCGTCGCTCGCTCGCCGCCGTTCGCCGCATTTCCCTTTCCTCCTTTCTTACGCACGCACTCTCACACACCCTTCCCTAACCCTAACCTCATGGACCCCCTCTTCTGGTTGCTCCTCTTCCACTCCTTTCTTAAATTTTTCCTTCATTCATTCCACTTCTCCTATACTTCTTCCACTCATATTCTCTCTCCATTCGTCCACCTTCCTCAACCAATCCTCCCCTTCCCCCTCGGCCCCTAGCACTTCCCCCACCATCCCCTGCCATCCTCTTCCTTCATCCCCTCCCATACACATTTCCCATACGTGTTCCCACGTTTCCAAGTCCCACCCACATACCCTACACCTATCTATCTATCTATCTATCTTTTCCCATCTCTCTCCCTTCTGCTTCTTCTTCTCCCTTTTCACTATCTCCCCACTCACTATCTCTATCCTCTCCTCCATCATTTCTTCCGCCTCCACTGCTGTCCAACCCCTCTCTTCCCAGAAACCCCGTCTCTCCTTCTCCCACCCCCCTACCGCCTCTCCCCTTCTTCCCCTTTCCCTTGCCTTCTCACAACACAGTCTTCCCAACTCCCCCCTTTTCCCTCCCCCCCTCAGTTTGTTTTCGAAACCCCATGCCCTTAACCCTGCTCTCCCCCTCAACAGCTCCCTCTGCAACTCTTACCTGACCATGTACCCCGGCGTGCACCTCTCTACCCCTAACACCAGAATGCAAGTACCTAACTCCCCCCATATCTGAAAAATAGGTAGAACCAGATTACTTATATTACAAAATACTTGTTTTTAAAGCATAATGAATACTAAAAAAGAGAAATTAATTTTTTTTCAATAAAATCAGTTAATATATACAGTAAGGAGCAAAACTGATTACACACTATTTGAAAGAGCATAACTTTTTTCAAATTAGTCCAAATAACTTTAGTGTTTTTGAGAAGTTAGAAGGATTACTTTATTAGACGAGGTGTACAACATTTTTGAAAAAAATTTGAATTGTCGGAATCGCAAAAGAAATAGTAAAAGTTGGGTTTTTCAGCTTTTTTATCTGTGCCTGGAATGAAAATTTAAAAAATGTGTTCTATTGACTCGAATAAATTATGTCTATGCTGAAAATGTCACCGATATTGATTACTTCGTTTACGAGTTATAAACGATTAAAAGTGCTATTTTTAGTCGAAAATCGTGAAAAATGGCAATTTTCTCACTTTTAATCGTTTATAACTCGTAACTTTCACTATTTCTTTTGCGATTTCGACGAATTCAAATTTTTTTTTTAATTTTGTACACCTCGTCTAATAAACTAATCCTTCTAACTTCTCAAAAACACTAAAGTTATTTGTACTAACTTGAAAAAAGTTATGCTCTTTCAAATAGTGTGTAATCAGTTTTGCTCCTTACTGTATGTATGTTATGTATCTCCTTTTCAATATTCATTATGCTTTAAAAATAAGTATAATAATATAGGCACAGTAATTCGCACCCACAGAGTAATTAGGTCCCCTACCCTAGATGATCGAATTTGGTCTCTGTAGATTACACTGCCCAACACCAAAAAAATTTTGCAATACCTGTTGGGTGATTCTTATACACTTTGTCATCCTAAAACCGAATCTGAAAGTAGAATTGCTCCATCACGCAACGTTTTCGAAAAATTTTGGTTTTTGTAAAAATGCCCGATTTTGATACGAAACGACGTGTTACGCAAAAACTAAACACGCGAGAAAGTTCAAATTTGAGTCAAGAGATAGAGGGGACTCTCCTCTACATATTCATATAGTCAATTATATTTTTATGTACTTCCTAATAGTTGTAAATGGTTGTTAAAGTTTGAAAATGTGCCGACGCGGGTACTTTGTACGCTCTATTTTTGTATTTATGTGAAAAATCCTTTATCTAGCAGGAATTTACTATACAGGAATGCATTCTACAGACATTTCTGGTAAAGAAACCATTCACGAAAAGTATTTGGTTCCCTTAATGTACGAGAAGGATCAGAAAATGTTAATTGACAGCGTGTGCGCGACGCGTTCGCGCCAGACGGCCATTGCAGCCTTTTCGCGACTCGCCAGGGCCGTCGCTATGTGTAGTCGACGTTGGTACCACTCAAGTATGTCTTTGCTTACTATGCTTAATTAAATACATTTTTTTGTCTTTTTGGGTGCCAATCATTACAAAAGATTATAAAAATACGAGTTATATTCACATTTCATTGTGGAAATGCTTAATAAAGAAAATTGAATACAAAAACTTACCTATTTCTGATGTAAACAAATTAAAAATGTTTCCGCCTTGCTTGACGTTTGTTCCTGGTATCCCGATTTTCAATAATAAGTGTCCAGCAGTAATCAGCAAGCATCCGCACATAAGTCTTTTCCTTTGTAACGTTTTTCATTGTTGAAATATCTTGATGAAAGATTAATGCTGGAATTGTATTCCTTGTTTTGATTTTAAAATAATTTCGTCATGAATATAACAAAAACAGTCCGGCTGATTTATACACTTCCGCGAGATTTTATCGATTTAATATAGAGCGATCTATGTCTTAATTATGTACTTCGATCAATAAAATCGATAAAAATAGTCCCATTTACATAGTGTTTGGACTTATTTTAATCGGAAGAATCTTGAATGTCCATTGGTATTACAATTACAAAAATAAGACAACAATTACTGAAAATAAAATTTTCCAGTCACCGCATTGCTGCGGTCAATTTTCTTTATTAAGCATTTCCACAATGAAATGTGAATATAACTCGTATTTTTATAATCTTTTGTAATGATTGGCACCCAAAAAGACAAAAAAATGTATTTAATTAAGCATAGTAAGCAAAGACATACTTGAGTGGTACCAACGTCGACTACGCATAGCGACGGCCCTGGCGAGTCGCGAAAAGACTGCAATGGCCGTCTGGCGCGAACGCGTCGCGCACACGCTGTCAATTAACATTTTCTGATCCTTCTCGTACATTAAGGGAACCAAATACTTTTCGTGAATGGTTTCTTTACCAGAAATGTCTGTAGAATGCATTCCTGTATAGTAAATTCCTGCTAGATAAAGGATTTTTCACATAAATACAAAAATAGAGCGTACAAAGTACCCGCGTCGGCACATTTTCAAACTTTAACAACCATTTACAACTATTAGGAAGTACATAAAAATATAATTGACTATATGAATATGTAGAGGAGAGTCCCCTCTATCTCTTGACTCAAATTTGAACTTTCTCGCGTGTTTAGTTTTTGCGTAACACGTCGTTTCGTATCAAAATCGGGCATTTTTACAAAAACCAAAATTTTTCGAAAACGTTGCGTGATGGAGCAATTCTACTTTCAGATTCGGTTTTAGGATGACAAAGTGTATAAGAATCACCCAACAGGTATTGCAAAAGTCGAAAAAAGTTTAATTTTGTTGGACAGTGTTATCTGCCTTAATTTTTCATTCATCGAAAGTTAGTCAGTTTTGTTAATGAACGTGATTGCAATCTTCAACCACCTAATGTCCTTTTTGTTAGTGATCCGCTTAATATATTTATTATTTTAAATTTGCATTTTAGGATATTGGGAGTAGGCAATGATAGGTATGTTACGGGCCAGGGCAGCGAGCAACGCGAGAGGCCGGCGAGGGGTCGTTACCCCAGGAATATGGTTTCAGTTTGTTAGTTAGGTACGCGGACGCACCCAATGCGAGATCGGGGAGCCGCTAGGATAGTTGACGTCGAGGACGCACCTGATGCGAAATCAGGGAACCTCTGGGAGGTTGGAGTCAAGCGCAGACGCACCCGATGCGAAACCGAGGAGCTACTAGGAGGATGAAACTTCGTGAACGCACCCAATGCGGAATCGGGGAGTCACTAGGAGAGACACGCGGCGAACCCGATTTAAAGGAAGGTGGATAACTCACAGACGCACCTGATGCGAGACCAGGGAACTGCTAGGATACGGAAGAACCCAATGCGAAATCAGGGATCCGCTAGGATGGTATAGTTTTCGTGGACGCACCCAATGCGAAACCGGGGAGCCACTAGGTTGGAGAAATCTTCGTTGAATTGATTCTAAGATTAGTAAGCCTCGTAACTTATATATAATTTAATTGATACAATCCGAGCGGTAAGATTGTATCATGTGGGAACGTTCAATTATTAGATTAGGATATCGGGCAATAATTAAAGGTTGTAGATTACGCGAGTTAACAAACAAGACAAATATATTCTGATTTAAGATAATTACAAATGTTGTTGTTTGTGTCGCGAGTGAATGTACAATTTGAGAATTTGTTACCTATGATGCACGGTGTTGACGCACTGGCAATTCGGGGTTAGATAGCGATTGTTGAATGCCAAATAGAATATATACCGAACTAACGGAATCTATAAGGTTACGTTTGATTCGAAAGGGACTTTAACCCGATCTCACTAGACTTGACGCGACGTGACTGCACGAGTACTGAACCGCGTCTGAATCTTGACTGAACCGCTTCTCGACTAACCGAAGAGGATGAAAATGCATGGGTTTATATACCCTAAAAATGAGAGGGGAATGTATCTGTTTTATTTTACGGTCGCATACTCGTATTTGTCGTTTCTAGTGAGTTTAAGGTTTGCAGCTGGATCTTTTGTTTATAGGGGTAAAACGAAGGGTTAGCCAGGATGTTTCCTATCAAAGACTATCTTGACAAAACATTCCAGAAGGGGATGTTTTGAAGATTTCCATATTAGGAAATCGTACGGTGCTGTTACTGAATCATGCTTCGTGCCAGCTGCGTCCAGCCGGAGTACAATCATTAAACAAGGGGCCTGTTGGGACGCTTTTCGTTCTCAGAAAAGAGATTAGAACTTCTAATCGAAATGAACGTGGAGAAACGTCTCCATACGTAACAGGTACGACGCGTGGTGGTATAAAACGATTTATTAGACTATGGCGTGGGTGAGAAAATGCTACCAACTCACGCGGAATCGACGGGTCGGAAGACGTAACGCGAAGCGTCTATGCCGAAGGTTCGTAGCTTTCTGACTTCTGCTTCCTGAGAGCGCGTTAATAAGGTCCCCGAAAACCGTTAGAATAAAGGGGAGGTTCTCCACCCCCACAAGGGCATGAAGAAAGTTTCCTCCCCCGAAACAACTGCACCCGGGGACTTCACTCTTAAATGACCGGGCCCTCAACCCGACCTCCCATGGTACGCACTTGAGAGGGATGGAATTTCCGCGTCCGAAAATTCCCACGTTCCCATGCACCATGGTCGCTACAGCATTAACTCGATTGCGAGAAATTGTTTCTCGAATTTTTATTGTATGGAAGCTTCAATGATGTGCCATTTTTCCGAAATCGATGACGGCCATCGTCCCGGCGAAACGGATCACTGTCCTGAACTTATGGCCGTCTCGGTCCTTGGCAGTGGCCAGAAATACCATTTCAAGGTTTCGTTGTCGGTGTGACATTGACCAACCAGAGTTATGACAACGCGGTTATCTACTTTTTTCTTTTATTCAAAACCAAAATTACCTTAATTGATCATTAATTTTGCTTGTCTTTGTCACGAATATTTTCAAGTTTTCTTTTGCTAGAGAATTAGATTATTTCCTAAAGATCTAGTGGAAAGGGTTGCAGAAAAGGAAATGATCTATATGTACTGAATTCGTCGCATGCAACAACTGATAAACAAAGTCAAGGAACATTTTTTCCTTTTTATCTGTTTTATTTATTATCAGTATATGACAAATAAATGTTGTACAGAAAATTGTCCATAACCGGTACATAATCCTCAAGATACGATTATCAAGTAAACCAACCACTCTTGTAATGACAGGCTCTTTCACCTTCATTAAACTAAAGGTAGGTACTTTTATATATTTTATTCCTGAAGCCGTCAACTATTAAAAAATTTTCGATCTTTGCTCGATGTTCGATCCCTCGCAGACAAAAGTACCGTGAGTCCTCGCATTTCCGGCCGTAACGCAAGCGAGGATGTTACAGCTGCACGGAGCATGCTCTTTCGCCCAAAAAAAAAAAAAAACACATGCGTGACCAAAGCCCTTTTCCGATTTTTGTCCGTCCTTCGACTAATCACGAAGAATGCTAATCCTTGAGTTGCCGCACGCGAGGCGCTTGAGGATTCGAGCTGATGGCATTGGAAAAGTGGCCATAAGTCAATCCGTGCGACCCTCACACCGTGTACCGTCCGCGAGGTACTTGAGGGTTCCGGATTCGGACACAGCGGGCCTTATGGCCCACTACACGCGGCGGCCAAGGGGTCGTAAATCCTCTTCCGCACGACGCGAGGCACACTCGGGTTGCGCTACAACCCCAATAACCGTGTTTCTGGTTTTCGTCAAAGGACGAAAACCAGAGACAGTAAACGCACATTTTGTCCAGCCCTTGGTCTTCGTCACCGGACCTCGGCCAAGGGGCAATAAATTAGCTGCTAGCCACTTGGCTAGCACGGCGTACATGGGCCACTTAGGCCTTCGTCGCGCTGCTCCGGGGTCCCATAAATCGCGCATTTTGGGAACTCTCCCTTATTGACTTGAGGTGGGAACTTCCTCCTCCACCGGTGAGGACTGTTTCAGAAGAACCTCCGCCCTCAAGTCAAATCAACGAATGGGGATGCTTCTTCCCCCGAAAACGGGCCCATGGCCAAAAAATCGCGTCACCACCGAGGTGACGAGTAAGCGGGCCTCGGAGCAGAGCGGCAGAATCAGCAAGGTCGGCTTCAGAATCAGACCACAAGTATTCGAGTCAGTAATCGCGCCATACCGTACCACCGCTACAATTCATTGTATCCAAAATAAACTAGTCACCCAAGGTTAGTACGGCCGGTGACAGGGCATTTGTTAAGTTTGAAATAAACTCTATTTGACACAAACGCGCGCATAATTTCTTCGGAAAAACGAACAGCCCAACTTTCCACTCGATCTAAAAAAATTGTTTTTTGCTAATTGTAAGTTCAATATGTTTTCATACTTCCCCGATTTCTAAGCGTGCTGATCGTAAACTGCGATCTTTCACCTTTGATTTGAGGCCTCAAACCAATGCTGTTAGGTAGAATATTCATGAATTTTTTACCATTTTTTTTTACTATCTTATTCGGCTATACCTTTAAAAACAACAAAAAATATTATCGAAAAAATACAAAACATATTTCAGTATACACTATTAAACCCGATTTTTAAAAAAAAATTTAGTCCAAATTTCGCTTTGATATCTTTTTTAGATCAAAAGTTATAGCGAATTGTGCGTCGCACACTGACAGATACGCTTGTGTGTAGCGCGGTGAAAGCAAAGTGGGAGATGACGATACGTCCGAGCGGGGGCCGTCGGTTTGTCCCACGTCCCACGCATAGTCGCCAGAACAAGACTTGTTCCCCCACTCTAAATTTCCCTTCTACCGCGCTATTCCCCCACGCTTCCGCCGCGTCCCAGTCACGTAACCTTAGACCATGTAAACCTACATTATATTTAATAATTGTATTATGTATTAACTATTTTAAGAATCGATATTTGATTCTGAAGATTAACAACTTTCGCATAGTATGCAGATTACAGAATGTTTTTTTACATATAAATCGATCACATTTACAACATTTTAAGGTAGTACTGCTATTTTTACATAATTTACATCTATCTCGCTTGTGATTAGTTATTATTAGGCTGCGGATTTGTATGCCTTTATAGCAAAATTGAGTAAATGAAATTCAAAACTGTTGAAAAATTAAAAAAATTCAAGATTAACGTATGATTTCTCCTCTATTAAAATCATTAAGTGAAGAAATATGAGAATGTGTAACGGCGTGGCGGCGTAGTATCAGCGTCGGTTTCCCGTGTCAGCCATTTTGAAATTATCTTAAGAATTATCTTGTGACATCACAAATTCAACGATCTTTGCTTCACTGAATACTATGCCGGGTCTATAAGTATACCGAGTGAACCACGAATCGTGACCAGTAAAGATTACTCTGTTATTAGAAGTCCGATCGAAAATGTTTTTTATCAGATATAACATGGTTTCAAGAGAGCTTTCACGTGATTAAAGCAAATTTTTTGTCAATTACTTTTTTCCTGATTTTTCAAGGTCATCTTCATTTTTTTGCAAATACACCTATAATTTTTTACGCCTATCTGTTACAGGATTTCAATACAAATTCGGTAAGTATTATAACATAACTTTTACCATCATTTAAGCGATGTTCAAAATGGTATCCGTCAGCTACAATGACGAATGCAGGCGAATAAAAGAGTGCTTAGCACTTTCTATGACCTCTGCACTCATAACGTAGCATGCATCTATAATTCTCTGTCGCATATCTTCCGGCGTTGGAGGACTACTAATAACAGAGTAATCTCTATTGGTCACGATTCGTGGTTCACCCTGTATACGCTCTAAGCACGTAACTGCGTAACGCGTTCCGTCTCTGCCGTGCATGTGTCACAATGTCACGTGACTAACCCGGTGCTGACAGAGAGAGGGTGACCTTTTCCCCTCAATTCGTGCTACCTACCCTCATGTGGCGACTATGTCTCACGCAAAGTGGTGATATTGTGCGGATTATTTTCGCGCATGCGCGTCCAATCCAGTGACGTATTTATATTGTGGCGAAAACCGAAAATAGTAGAATACTGTTATTCGGCGAGACAAGCGTGCTACGAATTTTTCGCAAGTTACTACTAATATTTGATTGACATACACATGTTATACATCCATTTTTCAAAATCAAATCATAACAAATTTTGCGAAATTGTGCGAGGTAACCGAGATACCCCATTTTAGCCAATCTTTTACTTTACTGACGCTAAAATCGTTGCGCATGCGCGAAAAAACCCGCACAATACCTCCTCCACTCTAGTCCCACGTCCCACGATATAGCATAACTGCTGGAGACACTGCCCATTACCATTTTCGCGTCACGCTGAATGTTGAATGAATATAGGCCTGCTACTACGGGTGTAAAAGCAAAGCCCATAAGATGCAATGTCTGTAGGGGTCTTAAGTTTGTGATATTATTAATTATTATTACACATCATAAAGAAAAATTCAAATACATAGGTACATATGGATCCTAATGCATGTAAATAAATCTTATATGGAATTTATTTGTCTTTAATTTGTACCAGTTGTTAACAGAATATATTTTTGTTGCATCAATAAACTCATACTATATTATCTGTATCTAATAATTCAAATAATGCGATTCTATAATAAATAAACTTCTTGTTATTCACAAATAGAAAATTTTCTTTTTTTCATTGCATTCTATTTGCTCATATTTTATTGTCCACGAATCTTAACCGAATGTTTAACTAATGACTGCTTATGAGTAGTAAAAAATGAGGAGTAAAAAATCTGGTAATTCACATTTATTCGGGTTTTAGAAATGTAAAAGCGTAATGAGAAAACATTGTATGTATACATAAAAGGTATTATACATTGTTACGTCCCAGGTAGGACGGATTATGATTTTTATGAGATAGGACGCCGTTTTGAACCTACCTGCATTCACCGGCTACGGTTCGAGAAATTGAGGATTGTTTAAATAACTTGTATTCTTATTTTCCAAAAACAAACAAAATTATTGATTTATTCAATATTAGATGCTGAATCAGATATTTTAAATATGATTTGACAAATAGAGATTATATGTAGTTAACGCGCATAAACTAGATAGCTTACAAATATTTCGTTCAATAATAATAATGTTAATTTACCGAGTTGTTGGGTTTGCTTCGTTAAGTGGACACCGCAAGTCCACAAGTCGCAGGTTCCGCAAATTGCAGTTGCCGCAGATCGGAAATACCGCTAATCGCAGTTGCTGCAGGTTGCAGGTTCCGCCAATTCAACTATCGCAGCCGCAGGTCGCAGATTTCACCAATTCCAATTATCGCTTCTTTTAAACTTTATTAAACTTTCCCTGAACTTGAACTTTACTGAAACTTTATTAATACTGAATGGAACTTTATTGAAACTGAATTGACACTTCTATGACGGACTCGTCTGGTCCAAACTTTATGACAGAATGATTGATCTTTGAAGTATTGGTTCCCTTTTATAGGATGGACAGTCCATTGTTTCAATAGGATATTGATTTGATATTTTATCTAATGCGCGTCATTCTTACCATGGGATTAGTGTGCCTTCTTGGAACTTGGCGCAACTGGACACACTTTCTGTTTATTTTTCGGGGTGACATCGATCTTTGCTGCGTCTCTCGCAGGAGGATAATTGGAATTGTTTTGTTCGCTATCTAATTTTCTAGAAATTTTAACGCCTATCCTAATCCCATTTATCTTCGTCTCCTCGCGTGACATTATTGGGTTTCAACAATAGTTCATAATAATTCTTTGTCTGAAGTTTTATTCGTTTGATTCTTAAGCGGTCGAATCACCGAACATGACACCGTCTTACTTCCTAGAATCTTAAGGCTTATCTTAATCTTATTTATTCTTCTCTCCTCGCGTGGCATAATTTTTATTTGAAGTTTTATTTGTCTTATTCATGAGCGATCGAACCACCGGACGTGACAATATACATAAATAACAAATATGAATGTAATAGTTTTTGAAAGATGTGTTTTATTTACAATGATCAATCATGTCCTCGAAGTACGACGGTAGATTTAATGTACAGCACTTATTTTGTGTATAGGCTGACTTACCTAATCTCTTTTAAACACGTTAGTGATTTAATTCTATTAATCTTCAATTTATAAATAATGCTATGGTCAAATACAAATGTTAATTAGGGGAAGTCAGCCTTTGTACTAATATTAAGCTATGAATGTATATGACCTTGTAAAATTAGATGATCTACAACATATATAATGTACCTAAATACTATGTACATTGGGCTATATATTTAATGTGCTTTAAAGTGAGAGATATCTCTTTTTCAACAAACATATAAATATTTCCAATTTTTATTGGAAGTATGAACATTATATTATACATATTTCACATTAAAGGAAATAATATAGTAAACAATATTTGTCACATATCACCGCTTTGAAGGAGTTCTACAGTACTGGACAAAATAAAGTACGCACCTCGAATATTTTTACAATTACGTTTATAACTTCGTAGTTTTTACAGATATAATAATTATGTATTTGCACAAAAAGAAGGTTTCTTAGTCTACTTTTAAACTCAATGAGAAATAATTCCAAAAACATGAAACATCGTACATTATTCAAGCCCGTTACGTCTGTTGTCATATTTTCCTCGGACAAAATAAAGTACGCACTGGAGTGTTTATTTACTTTCAGCAATAATGGCATGTAGGATACCTTTTCTTGCCGTTGGAGATACAAGAATGTTTACAAATAAACGTATTAATACAGTTTCAGTTACCCATCAGTGCTCTTAGAGGCAAGATTGTATCATTCAATTGCGAATAACATAGAAATGAAACAAATTTCCGTACAAATTAGAAAATTAATAGTTAACGACCGGAAAAAGGGTCTCTCGAATAGGAAAATCGGTGAAAAGTACAATGTTAGTGAAGCAGCGGTCAGAAAGATCTACAAAAAATTTGTAGAGCTTGGCACAGTAGCCGATAAGATCGGTCGCGGATGGAAGAGGAAGACAAATTCAGTCGAGGATCGTAGAATTATCCGGGAAACGAAGAAAAATCCGACTGTTACTAGTCGTGTAATCAGGGAAAATGTGCAACTCAACATTTCTGAACGAACCGTGCCCAGGAGACTTCGGGAAGCTGGGCTGCGGAGCAGTTTTGCACAGCGTCGCCCTTTAATTCGAAAAGTTAATAAATTGAAACGTCTCCAATTTGCAAAAAAATACGTCGATAAGGCAGTGGACTTCTGGAAAAAGATTATTTGGAGTGATGAGAGTAAGTATGACTTGTTTGGTCATAAACAACGAACACGGGTTTGGCTGAAGCCCGGCGAGAAGCTTCTGGATAAAAATGTCCAAACAACTGTCAAGCATGGAGGAGGCAGTATTATGGTGTGGGGGTGTTTTGCGTGGTCGGGTGTGGGAAATCTCGTCAAAATCGATGGTATTATGACAGCAGACAAATACATTGACATTCTCAACGAGAATTTAGAGGAATCTCTGCTAAAGATTGGTCTGGAAGATGACTTTATCTTCCAACAAGATAACGATCCTAAACATACCGTGCATAAAACTACTGCTTTCTTTCGTGCTTCGAGGATCAAAGTGCTAGATTGGCCAGCACAATCGCCGGATTTAAATCCAATCGAAAATCTGTGGTCCATTTTGGACCAGAAAGTTGACCACAGTGACGCAACCAATAAATTAAAGTTATTCGAAGCTTTGGAAAAGGCGTGGGGAAACATCGACGAACAGCACATCCGGAATCTCGTCGAGAGCATTCCTCGGCGTTTGCAAGAGGTCATACGAGCAAAGGGCGGCCATACAAAATACTAGTTCTCAATTAGAACTTAATTTTGACTGTTATTATCACATGCGTACTTTATTTTGTCCAAAGAAAATATCCTTATAAATGTAACGGACCTGTCTATTGAAAAATGTTAAATGTTTTTGAAATTATTTTTGTTAAAACCTAAAAGTAGACTAAGAAACCTTCTTTTTGTGCAAATACATATTATTATACCTGTAAAAACTACGAAGTTATAAACGTAATTGTAAAAATATTCGAGGTGCGTACTTTATTTTGTCCAGTACTGTATATGTGGTTTCTTAAAGCAATCAAAGCTTCCGTGGTCGTCCCCGTTTCCTTAGTGTTGTAATCTTGCTCGTCACTGATCTCGTGGTATGTAATTTTTTTTGAATATTTGCTATCGTCTTTGGGTTTTTTTGCATACTTCTATGCTTTTTTAAATGTTGTACAAAAAGCAATCTAGACCTTATTAGCTTCTGGCATATGTGACACCTGCGTATCTTGTGTTCTGCAAAGTTAGAGCACAGAAATAAAATGTTGCATCTAACATTAGTGAATGAATACTTAATATTAAAATATTATCAACAAAAGGGTTTGATTAAAATTTACCAGTTTTTTTTGTACCATGTTGCAAACAATGTGCCCTCAATAAGGCAGCACTCGGAAACCATCTGCCGCAATCGGAACAACTCAATTTTTTTACTTCCCAGGTACAATTTAGTCGTTGATTCCTTTTTCTTTTAATCGTTTTAATCATAGTCAATTGTTTTTTTGATTCAATAGGTTCCTTTTTTTCTTCAACCTCTATAGATGGCCGTTCGATTGATGATTTACTAAATCTACGTTTCTTCCTTTGAGAATGTTCTGAACGTACGTGACGTGCTAACACTACAACAACATCGAACTTCTCTTGACATATTTTACAAGTATATTGTTTCTTTACCGCATCCTCATTCGTTCTACTAGGATGTTTCATTTTCTGTTCTTTAAATCGAATCGAATTTGATGGTGATTTCGAACAAACTCGTAAATGAGTATCTAATGCTCTTTGTTGCCGAAAGCTTCTTGCACAGTGTTGGCACTGTAGTAATATTTTTTTAGAATTTGGCTGCGATGATTCTTCATCTGAATCTCCTACCATAATAATTTCATTCTCTTTATCACTAGAATATTTGTCCTTACTATCGTCTATAGTTATTTCAACAACATCCCTCTTTGACTGAAGCATATTTTCTTCTTCATCAACATCGATTTCAATAACTTCAACTTCCTTACGTTTAACCTTTTTCATCCTTTTCGCTTCGTTACTTCTTTGACGGTATTTCTTCCGTTTACCTCTTTTCTTAACATTGTTGTCCTCTTCACTCAGAAGAGACGCCGGTTGAATAATTATTTCTGAATCTTCACGGTTCACAGAAATTAATTGTTGTTTACGGGATCTTTTAGTTCTATACTGCATTTGTGTCGATTCTGGTGATACGCATTCTATGGAGCCGTTTGGGAGATCTAAATTTGTGTTATTCGATATTCCATTCATTGTCGAATCTGTAAATGATTCCAGAGATTCTTTTTCGCTGTCTACTAAATTTAATTTTCTCTCTGTCAACGTATTGGAAATGTGACTGTGATTAGAACTATTATGTACTGAATGATCGCATTCAGATTGCTTAATATTTACAAAACTGTTTTGCTCTGTATCAACTTTTTTATTCAATTGCCTCCTTGATGATTTCGATTCGGCCGATTTAAGATTCCGAAGTGTTGCTTGAATCTCGTCGAAAGTTAATTCAGAATCAGATTGATCACCTTCAAAGAGAATGTACTGTACTGTTGACTGTTCTAAAATTTCACTGTCGCTTTCATCCTCTTCTTGATATTCTTCCGAATTATCTGCTAAATCACAGTGTTTTTAGTGTTTACTTATTTTCTTCTCAAACTATGCTTTACAGTTACAAAATAATAAAGCAATAATAATAAAGTATGTTAAATACATACCAATATTTACAGAACAATTATCCATCATTAAGTATGTTAAGTCTGAGTGTTTATCATCAGATGCATATATAATGTTGGAAACTCGTTTCATATGTAGATTCAAATTAGAATCTTCCATCAACGTTGAATTTTCTTCCCATGAATTATCTTTCTTTTGCATTGTTTGATGTTTGGTTGATATAATTTTGTTTTCATTGTGTATTAATATATCGTTTGTTGAATCATTCTTAGAAAAGAATATTGGTGGCTGTGTTGTTAATAATTGCTTTTTTATTTGTGTTGGTTTCCGTACAGTTCTAACAGCACCTTCACCTATTAACCTTTCAACATCAGCCCTGAAAATATAACCATTTCATTATTTAATGTTAGGAATTGAAAATTTGTAATAAAATCTTTAAATTGGACAATAGATACGACAAAACTTGAGAAGTGATTCTCTATGATAATATAAGGCGAAAATCGAGAGTAGAAAGTTGAAATTTTATTTACACACTTCATAAGAAATTGAAAACTTGTTGGAGGTACTCCAGACTCGTCATACATTGCTACAGCAAAAATTTCTTCTGAATCTTCAACTGCATATAATGCTAACTGTTGACCAGTAGCGGTTACAAATGTAGCTATTGTTTCTTCATCTTCATATTGGTCATCGCTTGTTATTCTACTACAACCGATTTCAGATTCACTTTCTTCTGGTTCTGGTAACTATAGATATGCATAGAAAAAAACATAATGTGCTTTAATATATAATTTTTATACTAAATTTCGCAAAGTCTTGAAAATTTTGTAACATTTACCAGTATATCCTGATTACTGGTATCATCTGTTAGCCATTTTTGTTTGGCTATGTTCCTTGTAGATAATGATACAGAATCATCAACATATTCAACAGGTATTGTTGCATCTATATTTCTTTCAAAATATTCAGATGCTTCTTTAGATTCACAAACAGCTTCTTCAGAAATTTGTTGGTCTAAATCCATGTTCTCGTCTACTACTATTTCTTCACCAACGACCTATGAAAATTACTTGTAGTTAAGAAAGTTAATAGTAAACATCTAATCTTGCATAGTTTAGTATTCCTTGTCCACGAGAAGATGGCACACAGACACTTTTAGGTATCTATGCCCCACTACCTGATACCTGAATGAGAGGGTATGATATATTCTATCCTTTTTAAACAAAAAAAATCGCTGCACGATTTATGGGTCCCATAAACTCTCAGCCCACTCAAGAACAATATCAAATCAAATAGGTATCCACATACGCAATATGTCAAAAACTGTCCCAAACCATCGTCTCGGTCATCATCGAGTCGTTTGACAAAGAAAACAAACAAACCTATAGAGTGTGACTAGAATATAAAGACGCAGTCGCAACGTCCCACTGTCCCTCCAGAACCCTATATTCCTACTATGCTACTATTAAGAGTAAAATCTTGGAGATCCCTTGTTGATCCCTTACCCAAAATTTGTGTCAGCTTCTCGTAGAAAAAGAATATACTTACATAATATTTTTTTTTAGTATTATATTATAATATTCATTATTTCATTACCAGCGACTCTTCTATACGTTCATATTTCGGTAAAACCATAAATTCGGTTGAGCTTCTACCAATCGTACACGCTGTTTGCATGATTTCTTCAGAAACCATTTTTTTATAACTATCATTGTTATCTATAAACGACATGTTTTTGTACTATGTTTCTTGTCCACTTATGTCACGTCTTCAGTGCATGTGTCATTAACATGAAGTCCCTAAAACAGAATCAACACATATTTTTAGAATTAATTAGTATTGATAAGTTAATTATTAAATGTTACTCAAGTCACATCATTCACTAAAACGCAATATTAAAGTATCGACAAATACTTGATAATGGTTTTATATCCATCAGTACATTTTAGGGTTACAAAATAGTCACTTTATTAATAGCCAAAAATTAATTAAATGTATCCTGTTTCATCTATAATCAAAAAGAATGTGGTCCATGAATACTGGTATTTGTAAATATTTTAACTACAAAAAATGCACAACACCTTTGAACAACCCTAATGTTCTATAATATTATAACCCAAATAATATAATTACAAATAGTTATTGTAGAACATGTACCCTATTTTGAAATGTTTCTTTAATAACTATTAAGTCTGGCAGTCTACACGCATCAAAATATAGAATAAAACATACATTAAACTATTAAATGTAACACAAGCTTCCGTCTTCCAATTTACGTTCATACATAATTAATATTAGATACACACAGAGTTTATGCTATATACACATGTATGTACTTAAAAACATAACCCTAGCTATTACGCGTTACACACGTTTACGCATTTGGGAAGTTCATCTTGAAGTTGTCATAGGTTTCGAGTGAATTTTCTTATCGACGAATTCTAACTCGTTATAATGTTATGTTTTCGTAACTAAATGCTATATAAGTAAAGATGAAATAGCTAAAAATAGAAATTAAAGTACATAGATATGCGACTCGATAAATCAAGGGAAACTGCAATTCTTAGAGACTTCGATGTAAATGGTGCGCATCGAAATTGCATGATGCAAGCATTATTTTATATCTTAATAGTATCAAAACAAAACAAACCGCAGCACTGGTGTAGTCAAGAATAAGACAATTACAAAACGTCAATGTGTTTCAACAATTGTTAATTCTAAACTTGACTACACGTTACCCCTTCCACCTTCCTCGATTGGACAAGTTAGGCACGTGATATCAAGAAGCTGAAGTTGTACATATATATGTAGGTGTGTCTTGTCAGCTGATGCACTATCAATAATCGTTGTATTAAATACGTTTATTTTGTAAAAAATCTTCCTTGTTATCCTTATATCGCTCGTAACAATGGCTCTTCATTCCGCAGGAAAGGGTAAACTTCTTGCAGTAATCGGAGATGAGGTAAATACAACTAAAACTTCATCTCTTATATTGAAGAATGAATTACGAGATTTTTGTTTTAGGATACATGCGTGGGATTTCTTTTGGGCGGAGTTGGCGAGATTAATAAGCATCGTCAATCCAATTTTATGGTTGTAGATAAAAGTATGCATCTTTTTCTGTAGGAATTACTCTTTTCTGATTAACTACTCTTGTTGTCAACATGTCACACTTGATGTTCTTTTAAGATTAATGAAAAGATGATTATTTCAAATTATACATATATATTATTTACAGATACTCCAGTGAGCGATATAGAAGATACATTTAAACGTTTTATTAAACGAGATGATATTGATATCATCCTTATCAACCAAAATGTAAGTATCAAATGTGTTTTTAAAAGTTATATATTTTCTTAAAAATATTTAAAATATTATAGTATAAAGTATCTTGCTTAAAATTCTGTAGAATCCCGTTTATCTGGATCCCATTAATCATAAAAAAAATAGTCCGTCTTTTTTTATCCATTGATTGATTAATATCCTTAGTCTACGACTCAGAACCCAATGAATTCATGATGGTAAAGTATCTATGAGACGTACAGCACGTACATTTCACTTAAATCTGATACAAAAGAAACGCACAGACTTCTTTACAACATCCTAATTAAATTATACTTATAGTGTATGTATATGTCTTTTGCTTCATACTAACAACATTGTTGTAAAAGTATACTTATAAAATGTGCAATAAATAAAATACATAAAATGTATTTGTGTTATTTATGTTGTTGGTCCGATCCCTTTCGAGGCGGATAAACAGGATTCTACTGTAATTGTATTCCTACAATAAAAAGTTTTATTATTCGTTTAAGATTGCAGAAATGATTCGTCATGTAATCGATAGTCATACTCAACCAATACCATCAGTCTTAGAAATTCCCAGTAAAGACCATCCCTATGATGCTAGTAAAGACTCCATTTTAAGACGTGCTAAGGTAAGATTATATTATTTATAACTGCACTATGTAATACACGTACATATTTATATTAATCTATATTTTATACATTTGCATCCTAGGTCATTTTCATGTAATATTTAAAATGAAAAATTTATTTTTTAATTTATAATAAATCGATAAGAAGGTGATTGCCCTTATTTCAGTTTAATTACCGAAATGGAATCAGATTGTTTACTTCTAGCAGTTTTCCAACATCGCATATATTTTTCATAAATAATAAAAAATACACGTACATATTAAATATTATTATATTATTGACATAGCACTTGATAATTAATGATAACAGCATTGTTATTGAATATTAATTAAACATTAAACCATTAACATTACTTAAAGGTCAATTAATTAGATTTTTTAATTTTACGTTGCAGGGAATGTTTAACCCAGAAGATATACATTAATCTATGTACATAAAATGTTGAGTCATATAAAACATATAAAAATCTATGACTTGTATTGTACTTGTTAATCTCTATATATGTAATGTTACAATGTTGTTACAGTCTGCTTACAAAGAATAGACATGTGTTCTACATTCCAGTATTTATTTTGAACTTCAACAGTTTATTATGACCATTAAATTTTATTTTAAATTTGTGTGTAAATCTTAATATGTACAGATACATGATATTACAATAATTTTAAAAAGTATATTACTGTGCTGTAACATACTCAAACTTTGATTGCCTAAATAAATACGTATGTTACAAATGTAATAAGTAAGAATATTATTTAAAATATCTGGGTACACAATAGTGTGAATGATTATATTAGACGACACGGAATCTTCGAAACTATATTACAAAAAAAGATGGTATTATTGATGTTATAATGGTTAACAAACAATACATTAATATCATACTCGTGAAAATATTTATTAAAGATTTTCATGCACGTTCGTATAATAAATATATTCAGCTATCACACATTTAATAGCATTAACAAAATCATACAACACGATTATTCAGGTTCTACAATTAACATCTATCATTTAATATCTTTCCTGATGTAGAAAGTGTAAAAAGTAGAAAACATATTAAAGCTTATAACAATAAATAATCACGCACAAATGTTATACGAATTTGTTACAAAAAAATAATACATTAGAATACCAACATAATCGTAATACATAACCGAACACACGACAGTTATAGCTGTCCAAAATAAATTATAATAGGTAATGGTAAATTATTTATCTATGCGAAATAGCAATATTTTTTATAGTTCGTGTACATAGTTTGTATACGAAGAACACATTCACGTGGTAATTGATGGTAACACCGGGGTTACTATTATTTATATAGTTAGCATTAGTATGATGAAAGCAGATCAAATTATTTTTAAACTCTTAATATTTGAAGTCAGGTGTCTTGTTCCTCAGTAGCAGACATGAACAGTTTCTGGATAGTATAAGTAACTTTAACTGAAAGTAGCAAATTTATATAATTACTTAATTATGAACATTCTATAAGTGAAGCTAAATATTAAATTTAGCGATAACATTGTAGTACGTACAATTAATTTTTTGAAACCATACTGGCCTATTTCTCCATTTAACGCCCACAAAATAGGCTGGAATACCAGATAAAGTTATTAAAGTACCTACACCGACTTCATATGGCCTTTCATAACAAGGAACAATGATCAAAAACGCACATATAGCAACGAATGTGATAGGAATCCATATAGGCATCTATAAAACCATATTTTTATTGAAAAGTATATATTTTTGTTTATATTATTATTGATCATGTAATGTACCTTTATTGGTCGATTCATATTGGGATCTTTATAACGAAGCCATAGAACACCAGCTACTGACAGCATGATAAAGAATGATTCAACTATACTGCAGTACGTGATTAATACAAAAATATCACTTGTACAGAGCATTATTAGAGACAAAATGCACTATAAATAAACATAAAAAGAAGAAATTATGGGCGTTTAATAATATTCGTTTAGAAATCTATAATTATACTATATGCACATATATATCTTTGATACTTACAAGAAACATTAAGGCAGGCGTAGGTGTAAATCTTGAAACATTAATGTGACCTAACATTGAGGGAAAATGTCCATTTCTAGCACCAACAAAACACAATCGAGATGATGTCATAATGTGAACACTCAATCCTCCAAATGCAGATACAGCTACCATTACTGGTATTATCCAAGCCATTACACCAAGTAATTGGTCTCCGAATGTCTAATAAAGGTCAATTCAATTAGTTTCTTTCTAAAGACTTACACGGTGATACAAAAGAATGTATATTTACCACAGCTATTGCATGAGAAGCAATCATAGCAGTTGGTGTTAAAACTGATAAATATGCAACGTTTGCCAAAACATATATCGAAGTAACTAAAGGTAATGATATGTAGATAGCTCGTGGTAAATTTCTGCAAAATCAAGGCAATTATTCAATATGTAAAAGTAAAAGAATTAACCTGATATTATATTAAAGTTATATTACATACACATAAGGATCTTTTAATTCTTCTGTCATGAAGTTTAGATAATTCCACCCAGAGTATGAAAATATACCAGAATAGAAAGCCACTGCAATTTTTCCAGGTTCTGTACGAGTATTTTCAAAAGAATTTTCAAAATTTTCTGTATGACCTACAAATGAATATTGTCATCAAATCGATAAAGAATAATAATCTTTAAAAAAATGGAAAGATTAGTAATTGTATGATATTACTATTTACATAATTATTAATGTTTTCTTCACTTATAGTCGAGTTGGAAAGTAAGTTAACGATTGGCGTATGCAGGCAAATGAATATGATATATTTTTAATAATGATAATATATGTTTTACTAACGTATTTGCATATCTACTTATATCTTGTAAATAAAAACAAAACAATAATTTGATTTTATATTAAGAAATAATCAAATAAGTTAGTGAAACATATATTATCTTTATTAAAGATATATCATATTTATTTGCCTGGATACGTCAATCGTTAACTTACTTTCCGACTTGACTGCATCTGAATTTTGCTTACCTAGTGATAACCAAGTAAGTCCAGCAATGATTATAATTCCTAATGCTCCAATTTTTGTGAACATAAATATATTCTGCATTTTAGACGTTTCTTTAACATCATAACAATTTGCAAATGTAAGTAAACCTATTAAAAAATTATATGAAGAACTTATCAGTGATATAAACCATTTAAAAGAAGTATTTTGTGTGTGCTTTTCAATGTCAAAATACACTCAACGATATTTTAAATCTAAAAAACATGTCTTACAAATAGTGACTGCTGCTATTAATCGTACACTATAGTCTGGAATAGCACAATTTGGAAAGAATGGTTGCAAAACATATTGTGCAAAAGTTAATCCCATAATGGCATTGGTAGTTGGTCTGAAAATAAATAATCTCATAATTATTTTCATAGTATTACATTTTGCTTACCCAAAGCTACATACAGTAGATAAATTTCTTTATTTCTTAGACAATTCGACTTACACAACAATTAAATTGGCAGCCCATAAGTACAAGAAAGATGGTAGTGCTCCGAAAGATTCACAGATATAAACATAATCACCACCACTACGAGGTATACAAGTTCCTAATTCAGCATAACATAACGCTCCAATCATAGAAAGTAACCCGCATAAAACCCAAATAATTAAAGATACTCCAACACTTCCTACTTCTGCAATAACACCTTTTGGAGAAATGAAAATACCTAAACAAACATATAAATTTTATTATGTTGTGCTTACTAATAATACATAGTACGAAGTTAACGATTGTATATGAAAATTAAATCATATATCTATGATACTTTGTACAATTTATGTTGCTAGTATTTAACTCATTTACTCATTAAATATCAAAACTAAAACTTGTGTGCAATTTTTACCTGAACCACATATAATTCCTACAATAATTGCAACACCTTCTAAAAGACCAAGTTGTTTTTTCATTTGTACTTTCTCCACACTATCCCTCTTTTGCTCTATGCTCTGTGATCCACTGTCTGAATGTAATAACTGCATTTCTTTTGGAGATTCATCAAATATTTGGGAAACCATTTTGACTATGTGAAATAAATATAATGTATAATAGATCTTATGAGTCAGATTGTTAAAACCTTCTAATAAATATAGGTGATGAAATCACATTAAATCTTTTTATACCTGCATAATATAAAGCAAAGCTCTTAATAAAATATATATATATATATAATACATATAATACAAAAGATAATGTAATGATTACCATATGTGTGGTTATTTGAATTTCTTGATGAATTATTACAAAAGACAAATATACAAACAAAAAAAAATACAAATATTACAAATATTACGTTAGATTTTATAGAGAAAATAAACGTACCTCACGGAAGACAAACCGCTCAACTTAACTTATAATACTGACTGTTTCTTTATTTTTGGTGTAAGAGGTAGATGCATATATTAACATAGAGATTAAAATACCCACATGTTAATTATTATCTATGAACGTCTATTGTCTGAAGGCTTTCTTGAATGTAGGGCATCATCTAAAAATGAAAATGCTTTCAGTGTCGACTAAATACACTGTTTTCGAAAGTGTACAATAAATTTTAATGAGATATAAGTAGAATTTCGTAAAGCTTTTAAACATTACAAACTAATGAAACAACTTATTTTCCTTTTGGTCTACGAATTTTTCAATTTAAAAACTTCTATTTAACTAAAAAATAATCGTAGGTTATACATGTGGGAAACGCACGTGCATAGAAAAGGTTTAAGGGTTGTTTGCAATAGCTGTCATAGACTATTTTGTACTAAGGTGTACAAAGGTAAGCACTCTCCAGGAAGGACTTTCTTATTACAGACATTATGTATGAATACAATTTTTTCTGTATATTATACAAAAAGTCAATTTTTTGTTCAGTCAAATTTTAGTAAAAATATAATTAAATTTAAAATACAGAAAGCCATAAATGTTATTATGCAAACTTTATTTTCATAGGGTATATTATAGTTACATCAATTGCATATATTGATTATGGAGTACACACGTAAGTATTTTGTATATGTATACAAGTGATTCATATATTTAGATCAAAATAATTATTGTGCATCTACTATTCTAATTCAAGGTAAGTGTGTCTATTATATGTGCATGAGTAGAATAATACAGACATTTTTAATTTCTTTGAATAAATTGTAGAAGAAACTCACATTCTCAGTATGAATAAAATGTAATAATATGTAATGTAATAATGTATATCTATAATTACATACAAAAAATATGGAACAACCTTAAGACAATCTGCGCCATGAGGTAAAACAAAGAAAAATGGGACAGAAACTGAATTTTAAAAAGTCCCGTCAAGGTATTGTACGATGTACACTATAAATATGACTTTTAAATTTCTACGTATATAGAAGGTGTTCTAAAAGTAAGTAGTAAATATAGCACGGTAGAATGTGTTCATATATAAAATAAAAGTATTGTTTTGAGAAGAAATATCCGTGCGTTTAAATCAATTCTGAGTGCTATTTGTAATTATAAATTCATTTGGTATATTACTCTACCGAATTTATACGTTCCTCCATTATTTATAATTCAAAATCTTACTAATCCACCAATAGTAGCGAAAAATAAGTATTTATGAGGAATATGAATAGAGGCAGATTTGATTCATGTATCGCTATTGGTAGATTTAAATCGTTAATATGTGTATAACTTAAAAATTGAGATGAAATAAAATCGCTTTAAAAATTTAATCAATTACGAAGTCGTTTAATTTTTTAAAAATTTAGCATGACAAAAGCAAAATGCAACAGATTTTAATCTATAGACTTGTTATGTAAGTACCTAAGTAAGTACTTACATGCATGTATTTAGACTTATGCAAGCATTCCAAGCTTAAAGAATCTATATTTATATGTATATACTATAATGTTTCAGAAATCTCACAGTACAGTACCGTCCTATTGCAGAAAAATTCAAGTTTTTGCTTTTAATTATGTCCGGTCTAAATTTTAAATTAATGAATCTTTAGTAATTGTTGTTTACATAATTATTATCTATTATATGAATTTTGACATATATTCAAAATTGTTTCTATCTAAAACAAATTTGTAAAACAATAAACGGTTGATTCATTATACAATAAATATGTTATTGTTAAAACATACACATGTATTTATCTATGTAATTCTTAAGGACTTGTAGCAATAGTTTAAAAGGTTATGTTACTAATGTATTCAGTGAACGAAAAAGATGGCGTGTTTGTCGAATTCTGTGATAAGTGTATGAATGGATTCGCGTTGAAATACATAAACTGAATTTTGAAAGGTTATGTCCGGTACAGTGACATAAACTTTGTATAAATAGAATTGTTGACATTGTATTGACATTGTATTGGCAATAAGCACGAAGAAGAATCAGAGAACGCCGAGAATTATCATCATCCAGAAAATACTTAGAATTAAAGAAAGCATGACGTCTAGAAAACGATAGAACTATTGCTTTGATACCCTATCATCTTTTCGAAGGAGTAGTTGTTAATAAACAGGAAAAATAATGGAAAAACGCACAGTCCATTCATTTAATGGGCTCGCCATTTTCGTCTTTTTCCTTTATTTTGCGAATGTGTCAAGTGATCCAATTAACCCGATAAAGATTATAGATTTTATGAAAAGTGATGATGAATTATGCACAGTTCCAGAATTTTTATATACAAAAACTATTATAAGTACTTGTGTTAATGAATCATATCCACTACGAAATCTGACAGAAGATTATATATACAGAAATACGTTTTTGTGTCTCATATTTTATGATACATGGTATAAAGTTTGTCAATACACGGAATTGCACGATTGGTTTCTTAAAAATTTTAACAATGAAGAATCTTTTAACTCTTATTTACTGCAGTTACTTCCCAAGAAGGAGCATAATTATGGAAATATGTTTTGTAAAAGTATTACGGGCATAACATTTTCACATAAAAAGTTAAAGTCAATGCTATCGTTTCTACACAATTTAGATAATTACAATAAGTGCTATCCCTTTTGTTTTGGTATGAACGATCAGTTTATTCCACTATGTGAAATATTAGTTTGGAGTAAAAGTATTGATAATGATATCAAGAAGTTGTCTACCGAGTCTCAGACAGGATCAGAGAATATAGCAGTAAAAAAGAACCAAAATCTAAATGAAGATCAAAGTTTGAAAGGACAGGAACTGTTAATTCATTCGCAAATTACTACGAGCAAGTTGCACCAAGATAGTACAACAAAAGATGAACTTAAAGGAAGTACATCTTATAAGGACACTGCAAAGTCATCAAGTTCAGAAAGAAAGCTAGCGCAAACATTAGCAACACAAATGAACCTTACGGTTGTTCATGGACATGGTGGTGATCAAACATTAAGTCAAAAGAAAACAAATAATGAACCAGCTGATCCTAAGTCTATTGAAGTAAATTATCATAAAGTACCACAGAATTTAAAGAAGAAACCGCAAGGTGTAAGTGAGGAATCACAGGACACAAACAAAAACTTACAAGATATAAACAAGGCTTCACAAGGTGTAGATAAGGTTTCACAAGGTGTAGAAATAGTTCCACAAGGTGTAGAAATTGTTCTACAAGCTGCAGAAAAGGTTCCACAAGGTATAGAAAAGGTTCCACAAGGTATAGAAAAGGTTCCACAAGGTGTAGAAAAGGTTCCACAAGGTGTAGAAAAGGTTCCACAAGGTGTAGAAAAGGTTCCACAAGGTGTAGAAAAGGTTCCACAAACTACAAACAAGGAATTACAGAATTTAGACAAGGAACCACAGACTGAGGGTCCACTCCCCGGAAATAAAGATTCGCATATTACAAATAAGGCATTTGATGAATTTGGTGGGAATACTGAAACTAATCAAGATGAATGGAATCATCCAGGAGATGACAAATCCATTGATGGTAATGATCTGTAAATATTAGGATTTTTTAATTTCATGTGTAATCTTGTACTGTGTTTATGTAACTATATTTGTAGATCAAAATGATCCAGGTGGGCTTGATGCACCTGTTGATACAGGTACTGTTTTCATACTATCTACGCATTCAAAAATTTGAATATTAAGCTAAAATCTCAACAGGCACATTGTTACTGCTTTGTTTTTAATAAACTTCTTTTTGGTAGATCAACCTGAAAATATGCACAAACTTTCCGAAGATAAGGACAACATGTCTTCTTTTCATACTATGAGGACAGACGAAGAATCCCACTTTTTTACATACTTCACAGTACTCTCCTTAATCTCTATTGTTGCGTACATTGGTTATTATAATAAACAAAAGGTAATGGATTCTTTTGAATGAATGAAGTTCTTTCTATACACTGTTGCTAATTGCATTTTTTGATATTACAGATACTAGCGATTGTATTAGAAGGACGAAGATCACGAAACCGCCGCGGTAGACCGCGTCCTAACACAGCCAATTATCGTAAACTAGATTGTACATTAGAGGAAGCAGTTACGTCACAGTGTAATGCAAATGTTACCCATGTTATATATTAATGCATGTAATGTATTTGATACATCAAAATAACTGTATAATAGCACCCCACGTGCAACCCATTTTGTATTTAAGTATACTTCCATTATTATATGAGTTTATTTTGAACGAATTAACTATTTCTTTATGTTCTATAAATCTTTACCATCTTAGAACTATTGCTAAATAATATAGCGCAATTTGATTATAAGTTATCATGGTATAATATTTTACTAAAATTTCACTTCTTATTTGATTTTACCATATTAGAGTGATTTTTGAATACAAACAAATGAAATCTATAACTTTAGTTGCTTTCTATGTATTACACAAATACTTACTAGATTTTGTGCTTTATCGTATTTCTATTAAATATTTTATTTAGCAAAGAACATTTTTTATTTACTAGAAATAGGTTTTCCTTTTTTTTTAAAATCCATACAGAATTATTTTGGTTCACTTTTCTATAATGTATTTGTCTCTTAAGTTTTCACAGTACGGTTGTTAAAAAATACAATTTTAGTATATGGGTTTGTGGTATGTACTTAGAAAATACAGACATACATAAAAGTTTATATATGCCTGATAAAATTAAAATATTTAAAAGAAAATTATGTATATTTTATGGATGTTGACTATTTGTTAGTTAAAATTTTAAAAATAACGACCGTTTTGATGTCTTTGAAATCATTTACTTTTGTACGTTTCTATTTTCCGTTTGTTCATATCTCTATTCTCCTCGAGAATAAATGCATTTACATACATCATCATCTCTTTCTGTTTAATTTTGATCAATAAATGAATTCGTGTAAATATAATATCCAAAACATTTGTTTCATTTTAAAATTGTTCGAAATTTGCCAGGTATATGTAGATTTTTGTGTATAATTGTACATACATAAATATTAAATGCCGGAACTATCGGTTACGAAAGTAGCACACTTTGGAAGCGATACATTTCATTCGTAAAGGCGCAAAAAGTTTTTTCGAAGAACAGTAGTTGCCCTCAGATACCGTAAGATCATTGGTGCAGTGACCCAAATACCGACAATTCAATTAAATTTCCCATTCGTACTTATCGCTTATGTGAAATATCTACATCTAAAAGTAAATTTTCAATAAGGATCAACTCTGATCTGCTTCTGATCTCCTCTTGACCGTGTTCACAGCAGAGAGTTATTATAATTTGTCCCATCGACAATACGTTATCAGAAGTGGTCTCTTAAAGGGGTACACCACTACGTAAGATTAAAATTATTGGTAAATTAAAAAATTTTTATTTTCTGTAATTATTAAATAAAATGGGATATTTACCAATACCTTGACTTTACTTTTATATCTTTTTATTATTTAAAATTACAAAATGTCGACGTTATACAATATTGTCTATCATTATGTTTGGTGATCCTTCTTAAGCCTCGTACAGACCTGAACATTTCGACTGATTTCGACGAACATTGCGCCGAACAGTGGGCAATTGGGACAAAATCGGATTCAAAATCAAGGAACTTTCGATAGGAATGAGGTAGAGCGATGAAATTTTTTTTAAATGAAAGCTGCAACTTTGTAGAATATGGGAAAATAGAGAGATTGTGGTACGAACGTTTTTTAACCTCGAGAAAATTCGTTAAACGCGCACAAATTCAAGAAAATTTTAGTTTTTCCAATACCACGCGCGGAAAAAATTTTTTTTTAACATGCTGTACATAATTTCCCATAGATTTTTTCACGCTGATTTCAAATCTGGTCTCAAAATTTGTCTACGACCTCAGGATTTTGTAAAAAATAGATTTTTGTGACAAAAACTAATGAAGTCATTTTTTCGTTGAAATGATTGGATGGTAATAATCTTTCTATTTTTTCCCATATTCTTCATAGTTTCAGCTTTAATTTAAAAAAAATTTCATCGTTCTACCTCATTCCTATCGAAAGTTCCTTGATTTTGAATCCTATTTTGTCCAAATTGCCCACTGTGCGCCGTTCGGCGCAATGTTCGTCGAAATGTTCAGGTCTGTACGAGGCTTTAGATGGCACCCAACTCCAAAGTTACTGGAACATGGGTAGAAGGCAAAAAATTTTTATGTTAACTTAATCAAGAATAAATACTTGTTAATACTTGTAACGTACGATTTTCTTGATATCTTAATTTATTGAATTTTTATAAATTTTTTGAACTTAATTATTCTTAGGGAAAAAAGATTGCATTCTTTAAACAACCGCCATTATCTTAGTTTTTTGAATTATTAAAAAATCGTACGTTACATTGAAAGATATTCTTGATTAAGTTCACATAAAAATGTTCTACCTTCTAGGTATGTTTCCGTGACTTTTGGTGCTGGGTGCCATCTAGGACCCGCCAAACATGATGATAGACAATATTGTATAACGTCGACATTTTGTAATTTTAAATGATAAAAAAATATGAAAGTAACGTCAAGGTGGTGCTAAATATCCCTGAAAAAGATATTTTCAATTTATTTACCAATTACTGAAAATAAAAATTTTTTATTTTACCAATCATTTTAAACTTACCTGCTGGCGTACCCCGTTAAGCGAAATATATATTGTTACAATATCGGTAGTTATAATTTTCATTTTCCATGTAACCTTCAAAATGCTGTATTTTAAAATAAAATCTTCACATGACAATTACTGTTCATCATCTCGTTTAAATACATTCACATTGGCGTTAAAAATAAGTATAACGATTTATGTATTCTAGATTTAAGCAATAATTTTAGTGCATAATGAATACAGATATTCGTACGTGTTAATATGTATTAATATAAAAGTCTTAGTCATATATTTACAATGAGTTTGCTCGAAATTGTACCGAATTAATTTATCACACGAAATGCCGTCCACTTATACACGGTACGCTCTAAAAATATTGTAAGTTTCAGTATCAAATATTTAATAAATTTCATACAACAAAATCATTGCATCCTTTATCTATAAGCAACGATCCTGTATGATAACAAATGGTTTGTTCGTTTTTCCTACCAAAAATTGATTTTTAATTAGTACAGTAGAGACTCGATTATCGAAAATTCGAATAATACGGAAGGGTCGATGCGTTCATAAATCGGGCAATAAAAACACAGAAAATATTTACGCTTAATTAATTGATCAAAGTTTGGTTAATTGTTTTAAAAAAATCTGACTATTTACATTTTTGTACTCTTTACGTTAAACTTTCGAAAAAATGATTCTACCGTAAAGATCGAAGCACCTCTGATAATACGGAATCTCGGCTAAACGAGACTCGGATAATCGAGACTCTAGAACAGAGCTGTGCAGCGTATGCCCGTATGGGCAACGATTTTCTTGCCCTGGGCATCAGTGGCGCCAGATGAGGGGAGGAGCGCGAATTGAGGAGAAAAAATTACCCTCTCTCTTCCAGTACCTCGGATGAGTTTTTATTGGCTTTCCCCTTTAAACTCTTGTACATGTTAACATTTCAATACTCATGTTTTTATTATTCTATTTACAAATAAATAAATAACATACTTTTCTGCTATTATTTAGGGCAGTAGCACGCGTCTTTAGTTTGTTGCAATATCCAATTTAGATGCGGGCCCACTCTCGTGTATACCGAAATTGCAGGTTCGTTGCCACATTCATTTACGTCCGAAATTATGCCTGTCGCAAAGTATAAATTTTCTTATCAGTAAGGATCCTGTCTATTTTCGTTCACATACAAATAAAGCTCAATAACATTTCATGCATTTTTATGCAACAATTGCACAATTTTACAGCGTCCTTATTTGTAAGTTGACAGGTGCAAGAATAAATTAGACGATAATAATTTAGAAAATTCTTTTAGACTGCATTTTATCATGAAATATAATTTTTTAATAGCGTATTATAACGATATACATACCTACAAGATCATAAATTCCTGCATATGAACGATATTGAACTGAGAAACCTACATCGTTCTGAAAAAATATATTCATAAACATGATAAATTATTACAAGTCTTGAATATTCCGATAGTTTTATTGAAACAATGTTGAAACGATCTACAAAAATTAAAGTCTACTCTTAATCTCCCTTCAGAATTTGTACTAAAAATAATGAATACGTAAATGATATCAGATTTCGAATACTTTAAATTTAAAAATTGCAATCACAAATACTCTTCTGCTGTTACTAATATTCTCTCTAAATATGTAAGAAGTATAATTTTTTAGTATGATGAATTCCTTTAAAGTAATATGCATTTTAATCTTATACTTTATCAACAAATAGGTATTGGTACTGATAAAATAGGTACCTGAAAGTAATTGGTAAATTGGTAATTGTTAAACGCGTGTTGATAAAATTAATTAACATACCTCACATACTATAGAACTTCCACCTAAAATACCAGCACAACCGGAGTCTTTGTGGAAGTTCAATGGATTTATTCCGGATTTAATGCATTCGTTGTGACCTAAAATCGGAAGTCCTAATTTCCGTGGACGACAGGTTTGATTGTTGTTCTTGTCTTCAGTTTTGCTTATTGTCCATCCAACCAGGGTTCCTACTTGACCGAGGTAGGTCGAGCCTGGAAGTTAACATGTTCAATGACTGTATACGTATAATATGCTTCAGGACCAAAATTGGTGTACGTTGTGTTTCTTGAACTCTTATTTTTATTCTATCTCAGTCCCGTTCAGCAAACCTTGCGCCGGGCAAGGGCGCCCGCCGATGTCCGCGAGCATAGTTGAGGGCAATGCGACGACAGTAGGAAAACTATTGTCGTAGGCCAGGGATGGGCATTTTTGTCTCAATTGAGTAAAGACCCTCTCCATCATAGCGCCCAATGTCCCCTTCCAGTAAACGTCGTTACCATGGAGCAACGAAGTCGCGAGCCACCAGCGAACGCGACGAAGGTGCGCGCTGCATGAAAAAGAGGTTGGTGGGAGAAGCAACCGTTTGAGGGGCCCCTACCGTGCCATAGGCTAAACCAGAGCCGGGCACCTGGCGGCCCATGGGCCGCACACTGTTTCTTTCCCCTGTTCCCAGCGTCTGCCAGCTTCTCCTACAATTCGACTGGTATCCTATGAAAGAAATAACGTGCGACCAGCGGGACCCAGTTCCCCTGCTCTGAAGATAAAGTCATCGCTAGGAGTGGTGCTGGAGAGTGGGAGAACCGGCAAACTAATAGTGGGGGTCTTGCAGCGACGGCAGGGAAGAAGTTGCCCGGCTCTGGGCTAAATCATCGAAAGGATGCGTGGTTCGTTTCCCGCTAGTGTCCCGCAAGTCGCTTATGCCCGGGGAACCAAATTCTCTGCCCGCACAGGCGATAGCTGAACGAGACTGCTCCATCTAGTTAACCGCGGTCAGCAATTTCTAAGCAAAACGCACGAAATTTCAAGTTTATAACTATTTAAAGAATAAGTTAGAGACACTTGTTTCAAGGGATGACATCACCCTCTAAAAGGTCACCCCTTTAAAACGAAAACAAACAGAAAAATTTGATTTGATTCGAAGTTTTTGAAACCATACGCATTGTATCTTTTGTACATTTTTCATTTCATTCCAGTGTATCTACCTCTAAATTGCTGTCCTTTCTTTCTGAATACATTTTAATACGAATACACATGCTATTCAATTGCTAGGTAAACACCAGCCCTGCAGTTCTTTATTTTTTGGGATTTATAAATTTTGTTGAAGAGTACCTGGATTCGGCAGACAGATAGGCGATATCCTTCTTTCGAATTTGATTGGTTGGCTTAATTTGATTAACGCCAAGTCATGGGAGCGAGAGCCAGGATTATATTCCGGGTAAAGGAACACCGATTCTACGCTGAGAGTCGCCGATGATACGTCTAAGCTGCATCTGTCGTACTCTCCAAGAGAAACTTTGATTTCCGCCGGAGTTACGCTATTCAAATAAACTTAAATTATTGTCAGATTCAAATAATCGTTTGAATAAAATACTTCACTACGTTTTCATAGAATATTAGGTAAAAGAATTAGGTAAAAGAAGAATTTTAGGTAAAATTTCGGAACATGTACAATTTTGATCGCAAGTTATTTTCTAGTCTTAAACACGTTACGAACCTGACTAGTTGACTGGCTGCGGTTAAAATGTAACGATCGTTGATCAGAACTCCGCTGAAGGATAATTGCGATCTCACATGAACGTTTGCCAGCCACGGGAACTCGTGCGCTATGGTGTATTCTCCGCCAAGAATTCGCGACTCACCGGATCGATTCGGTCGTCCGCACACTACATATTTATGCATTCGAACAATTCAACACGAACGTCATTAGAGATTGATGCTGGTACGCACGGCTGATTCGAAGAATCATTTTGTAGCATAGTTTACTCACTGCAGTTCCCGCAACTTTTGAACCTGCCGAACAGGAAGTCCAAAACGCCTCTGGTGGGTCTAGTTCTATTTTTCGCGTTTAAGTCCTGCTGAATAAATAAACTTTTTGATGAAACTAATTGAAAATTTTGCAATCAGGTTTTTTACAACGTCTATACATGTATACACATATTAGCAACGCGTGTTGTTCTCGACCCAAGGTATTCTCGATTTATTTAACGTTCCTATTCGTTCAAAAAGATTGAAAGAGATTCTTAAAACAAAGAATATTTTATTTTGAATAATTTATGAATATTATCACTTGAGTGCGCGTCAATGGTTTTGTCCTTATATGTATAAAACACTTAGGAAATATATTTCTGTTGCTACTTTCGATACGGTTTGATTTATGTTACTATTTCCTGTTATAGAACGTTCTAGAACGTGTAAAATCACGCCAACGTTTGTATGGGAGAATTCGTGTACACTTTTCAATTCCCGCGTGAATCTAACCGAAAGTAGAAGAAGCGAATGGAACCGGAAGTAGCGAAGGAAGATGCAGCCTTACTGGAGAGTCGAATTGGTCGCAGCGAATCGATCCCGAAATTAGCAGAACGATGCAAACGAGATACTTGACAAGTTCTTGCAGCTTCATGGCTTTTCTCTTGACTGTTGGAACGGTACTGGGCTCGGCTAAACAACTGGTTTGTATAGCGGGACTATCGTTGCCCGCATCCAACAGGCCCCAAGGCTTTTTCTTCACGTTTCCCACGCCCAAGTCCGAAACTTCTTTTCGAGGATACCGATCCGAGGATGTCCTCGGCATGTTTCATTTTCATTTGAACTTTAAGTAACGGGGAACCGGTTTGCTGGTACTGTTAGACGCTTTTTGGCGCACGAGTTGCTTCATCTATTCGTGGAAATGGAACACGTTATATTAGGTTGGCGCAAAAACAATTGCGGTTTTTGTTCCTCAATCCCAAAGCTAGTATATATTTTATTTTATTTGCCAATTTGAGATAAACGTCGAATGTTTTATGATTAACTTTTAGTTCTTTTTGATGAAACGAATACCACCCTCCGATTTTAATAACCTTGAAACATGATTCTGAACAACCATTCCCTACACATGTTGCTGTATATTTACAGTATATTTACTATACCTGAAACTATGGATACCCACTATGCCGAATTCTACCTTTTTAAATTATCAAAGTGCTCAAAAAACCTAATCAAAATTCGTTGTAGTGGAGCTAACAGTATTTTTTCCAAATATCTTGGGAAATAAGGCCGAGTGGCGGTAACATGTACAGGGAAAAGTTGTTTAGAATCACACCAGATAACATATTTCAAGGTCATCAAAATCGGTAAGGAGTCGTTTTCTAGATTGTTACCCTACGGAGGATTAGGATTGTACAACTTTTAAATGAATTTTTGTTAAGTCTGTGTTAGATTTCTGATGGAGGGGGTGCAGAGCGGATGGAGTCCCTCCCCGCTCTAAAGCACCAACTCGGTCATTGAGAAAGGGGTCAAACTGTTAGTCATCCTAACAGTTTTCTGTAAATATCTAAGAAACGAAGGCCGAGCGACATTTTTTACGAAGGAAAAAGTTGTTCAAAATGTCTAGCTGTAAAAAAAATATATTTTTTGGTTGTATTTGAAGGTTATTAACACGTTAAGCGCTAGATCGGTGTCTGGGGACCGACATCAAACTTTTCGTTTAGGCGGCGTCGGTCTCCGAGGACCGATACAGTGAATTCTCCTTACGAGTCAGTTGCGCGGTTCTGGCGACTGTCTCTTAGACGAAATCTGAGGTTCTCGCCGAGCGTCGCATTTGAAATACACGAGGCACGCTGGAGACCTAAGAGTCACATTCGTCTATAAGTCATAAGCCTATGACTACTAACCGATAGTGACAAGAAGACTGAGAAAATGTCTTTCGAACTCTCGAAGACGGCTGTCGAGCTTTGGACCCTCACCGCGGGGGTGTGGGTAGTTCCACTGACTCCAAATCGTAAGGTTGCCACTGACTCGTAACGAGAATTCATTGTACTCTGCTTTTTCAGTGTCGCGATTTCTGTCTAGATATAAACTTGTAGTTACTCGCAGCGTGGACGGAAATCCATAGATACAAGCTCGTGCTTAACGCGTTAAAATCGGACAGGAGTAAATAGTAATTTTGTAAATAATCACCTAGAACTTCGTGTTTCTTATTTAATTCGTTCGTAACAAATATTTAAGTCTTCGGAGTACACAGTATCTTATTCATACGTTGAGCAAATTACAGTTTCACACGCGACGTAGACTTATTCAAGAATGAGTTATCAAAACGAGTCTCATGAAACGTATAAGGTACATGAAAAATTGAGTATTTCCCAAGTATGAGACAGTCGCACTGGCTAGACGCTAGTATCAAAGTCTCAAACCTTCCACAGAATATGTTTAAACCTTCGCGAGCAAGCGTGTTTTGATTAAAAATATTTAAATACTAGAAAAAAATGTATGTGCCAATCTCCTGTTGTCTAAATAATTAAAATATTTGTTTGCAGCTTTGTTTCTCAACTCTTGGATACGCAAGTCCACGCAACGGCGCGGCGTTCGTCTTCAAGAGTTAATTACACGAGCGTTTGATTCGATAACTAGCCAAAGTTAACAAAATCTTCGGAAACTGAACAGTATTAACTTAATTCAAAGATTTTACAGATTACAGAGGTCTGCAACAATTCGTACAATTTATTCGGAATCGAAATGTGCATCTTCGAACTTTCATATTTGATATGAATCAATGTTATTGCTTACGATTTCGTTTAAAAATCTCGAGTCTGTTGATGGCGTTATAAAATTGCACGCTACAGCGTGTTTATTGCGAAACAATTTTTCTTTCGACGACAGTGACTAAACGCTTTCGAAGTTTCGTCAAATTTGTAGTCCTCGTTACATGGAAGCGTCGACTTCAGTTATTCTCGCAGAAACATCCCTCTCGCGAGTGATAGATGATCCAGTCTATGTATCGCGTAACTCTTGTGTAGACGCCAGGATATCCCGGTCGTGCGCATCCGTTACCCCAGGACACTACACCAATAAGCTCATACTTCTTGTCTTCGCGTTCAGCTATTAGAGGTCCTCCGCTATCGCCCTGGAATGCCGAAGAACCATTGTAAGGGAAGGAACAGCTTCCAGGTTGCATAAAAAAGATACTTGGGTTTAAAGTTTGAACTATAGAACTTTCAAAAAATACCGAAATAATATGAGTAGGGCTGTGCGAGAACTCGAAATATTGGGTCGGGTCGGGAACACGAAATTTTGTCGGGTTCGGGACGGGTATTCGAGATTCTCGAGAGTGTCGGGATTCCCGAAAAAGTCGGGATTCTCGAAATAATCGGGATTCCCTAAAAGGAAATCGACATTTTCCGATCCGACCCAACTCGCCCCGACCATCGGGTTACCGATATTCCGGGTTCTCGCACATCTCTAAATATGAGGCATCGTATCGGTTAGAAAATTGATTCAGTTGCCACATTTGGGCAGTTTCTAGTTAATGGCCGCCGGGCATTGAAAGCGACTGTCGTCCCACGAAACCGACGAGATCGAATTTATTTACGTTTATAATTTCAATAATTGCAAATAAAATTTCCGGAACCGGTCGTCCGACCGTATATGTATTTCAAGTCACCGTTCAAGATGAAACGCGAATGACAGCGTAATAATTGAGATAGCTCGCGTAGGCAGAGCCTGTATGGGACACGCGATGGAAGGCTGGGGAGGTTGAAGAGGGCTAGAGAAAGGGGAAATAAAAGGCATTACTTGACAAGAGTCCTTCTTGCCGTCAGGATATCCTGCGCACATCATGTTATCGGAGATCATACGGGGGCTGTAGCTGGTGTTGCGGCAATCCTGAAGGCTCATAACCGGTACCTCGACTTCCTGCAGGAGACACGAAGGTTTCCCATCCTCTTGCAAGGTGCCCCAACCGGACGCGATTGCCTTCGTACCGATATACAGGTTATCTGAAAGCATTTATGCGACCCGTATGTAGATACGCTGCGGAACGTTCGGTAACCAAAAAGGAAAACGAACGGCCGAATCTAGCGGCAACGATGTTGTTTATTACTCGGCCTGGTCAACGTTTCGCTCCGCGCCGACCGATCCACTTGCGCTTTTCATTGAGAGGACATCGGTAACAGGTATAATAATATCAGTAACAGGTGTAATAATATCAGTAACAGGTGTAACACCGATTACGCAATTCGGTAGCATTCATGTTTATTCGAGGTTCGATTCGAACAAAGACGATCCGCAGTCCTCGATTTACGAAAAATCTCCTGTTATCGCGCCGATTGCGCGCTCGGCCTCGGTACCCGTATGTTGGCTAATTTATGGCTGCAGTGGCGCAACTCAATCAGGCGGTAAATAATACGCTGATTGACGGAATTGCGTAGCGAAACCGGGCCCGAATCGATGCAACCATCTCGGTCGACACGATATGTTTTTGTTTTCGAATTAAGCGAGTATCGGGTATTGACGCCGAGGTTAGAGACCATGACTGCTGTTACAACCACTATTCGTACAGCAACGGAACACCGAGTCCGTTTCAGTACAATAATACTTCTTTTGTTTAGTTTCCGATATGCGTCTGCACTGATGCGCGATCCGATAGTAAATAAACAGCTACAGCGACTCCCATTAATATTCGGTCTCTCTTAAAAAGACCAAAACAAACACAAAATGTTTCCAAAAATTGCAATTGGCCGAAATTGTAGAGAAAATGTTAATAGCTGCATTATACAACTTTTTTTATGTGGGTCAATATTGAAAATTTTAATACATTTTGTAGATCAGTATCAATTGTACATATTCCGAGCATTTGTTCGAACGAATCTCGCCATGGATTTGGCTTTATGGCACATCGAACGCTCGCGTGCACCAGGAACCCATAAAATCCGCAGTTAGCCGATTACTTTCTTCCGAGGTGTGGAGAAATTAAATGGTTTTTACCTCTCACGGTTGGCAAACATAGGGGCCTTATGGCGTCGCTGAAGGGCACCCTTTCGTTTAGTCGCAGCAGAGCGATGTCGTTGTCGAAATTCAGGAAGCTGAAGTCGCCCATCAGCACTCGGACCACGTATCTAGTCTCGGCCCCCTTCTCGATGCACCTGTCGTGTTCTCCGAAGGTGACCTTGATCATGAACCACATGAATCTGAAAATGGGACTAGAAAAGCTGACCATGTTCGCCTCGAGAACTGGACTATGATTAGCAATTTAAATGGAGATTTGAGAAAGGCGCTCGGCGTCCTTCTTTAGTTTTATTCTCGGACCTGTCCGTTAATTGGCACCTGTTTACACGCGTGATAAGCTGACAACAAAGCAGACAAGATAGAATATATTACTTTTAATTTATTAATCGTCGACGCTTCCAACCGTTCAACTGCGGATTTTATGCATTTTTTTGTTTATGGTGTCTACGATCTTGGATCGCAATAAACTACAGCCCGAATGAAATATAGGGTGTCCCAAAATTTATGTACATCCTTGAAAGTGGTGATTCCTGTGGTCATTTAAAATAACTTTTTTCTCTGCGAAAATGTTCTCCGTAGCTTCCTTAAGGAGTTATTAACGAAAAACACGCGTTGGCATTGGCCGAGACGGGATTCGTCCGCTATAGCGGCGCTCTGATTGGTCCGAGTTTTTCGTCAATAACTCCTTAACGAAGCCGCGGAAAACATCTCCACGAAGGAAAAAGTTATTTTAAATGATCTCAGGAATTATCTCTCTCAAGAAAGTACAACATTTTTGGCACATCCTGTAGAATCTTTAAGTAGAATTGATTGGATAGAATAGAATATTTACCGCGTTGTTTTGTCCAACTGATCTCATAATGTCAAAAATACTACTTCTAAAATTGTATTAGTTTGTAAATACGCGGTGATTCCGTTTAAGTGCATAGTAACCAGATTAAACAATTTTGCTGTGTTCGCATTGCTATTAACTGCTATTAACGATGAAGCTTATTTTATTACACGTATAATTGTGATTAATTTTTTATTATAACTGGATTGTTTTGGCAAGTACAATATTCTGTTCTAGTTAAACATACCCTTTGACGCAATGGGCTGCGGTGAGGACATAGCGGTCATTTATCAAAGTACCGCCGCAGTAAAATTTGTTCAGGTACGAAAGTCTCGCCATCCATGGAAATTCGTTTATGCGAGTCGTTTGACCGCCTACTATGCGGCTCTCTTCGTTTCGTATTCCGCAACCTGATTGTTTAGGTAATTAAATACATTAATCGCTTGGTTTCATCTTAAATAATAATAATCAATAATAATAAAATTAGCAACAATAAATATCAACTTAACAAACAAATCTATGGCTATAAAAGCTTAAGAGAATGTAGTTATACTCACTGCAATAACATGGCGCAGGCGATTCTGCGGATGCCGGTGGCTTGTTACCAAAGATGCCAAAAAAGTTTTTCACTTTCTCAGCAAACGTTCCTGCCTGAAAGTTCGCTTACTTTATTTGTGCTTACTATATCATTATTACAATTTAGTACATTGCCTATGTACTTAAATACGAATAACCCAGATACATCGACTTAAAATTCGAAATTCTTACATCTTCACAAACAGTCAAGAGAAAAATGCATAAGATATGTACACATATCTTATTGTGCTACTTAATTATGCCATAAGAACTGATTTTTGTAATTGAAGTCACACTTCCAAAAATTATTTTAAATAACATTATGACGTAAGTATTACGTGTTACGTATAAATTCTTGGAGTATTCATAACAGACATAGGGTAAGGGACCCAATTACTATGGGAGTATCAATTACTGTGCCTATATTAATCATGCTTATTTTTAAAGCATAATGAATATTAAAAAATAGGTATATAACATATATATTAACTGATTTTAATGGAAAAAATTTAATATCTCTTTTTTAATATTCATTATGCTTTAGAAATAAGTATTATTTTATAGGCACAGTAATTGAAGAGTTGGGGGCAACAAACAGTCAGCTCGATTTCGACGTTACTGCCCACTTAGATTTTCGAATCGTTCGGAGCAACAAACGGTCAGATAGACTGTAAACATTCGGGGCAACAAATCTATACAGTGACCGTTTGTTGCCCGAAATTTGTGCGTTATTCGACGAAGCAATCGGACTGTATTCATGAAAAATGGAAAACAACTGTGAATGTAATACAAAAGATTGAATGATGTAAGAAAATTAGTCAAAATACGTACTATCAGCACATCATGATTGGTATAATAAACTTAAGCGTGGTGGTGAAAACGATGGCGATGAACAAGATGTTTTGTTAATCAAGTTTATTTTTTTTGTGTTATAAAATAATATAATTTTTTATATAATTACTATATTACATTTTGCAATAAAATGTATTCAATAGTATTAATACTAAATACATATCATCATATCATCATCGCGGCTGTGAAGATGATAGTAATAAATATAACTTCTTGTAAAAAAATTTGTAGTTATGAAATTATGTTAAATAAAATATAAAATTCTATTCAATAAAATAAATATATCGTTAATTGTTTTCTAATGTTTTTACCCAATAAATGAAAAGTTCAAATAGTTAACCGTTTGTTGCTCTGAACGTATTTATAGGATATCGATAAACCTTTGGGAGAATTTCATCTCGTTCAGGGCAACAAACAGCCACAAACGTCTCATGATATGACCGTTTGTTGCACCGAACTATCGAAGAAATTTGTTCTTTTACAGTAACGTTGAAATCGAGGTGACCGTTTGTTGCCCTGAGCTTTTCAATTGTGCCTCGTACTCGTTCAAAACGTTTCTAGTAAACTGTAATGACAAACTGCAATAGTTTTACACCAAACTTTCATAATGTATTCGTAATGTTAAATATTGGGTGAAGTAAAAAGTTCTGAGCGTTTTCTCTCTTTATTTCGACGATGAAATTAACAAAGTTAGAATTTTCGGATTTAGATCAAATATGCGCCGTTTTGTTCGATAACTTTTGTCCATTTTGAAGGCAATTTCATAATTCCGTCAGAAGCTCCGAGAGTTTGGATGGGAGGTTATATCGCACCCGCCGTATAGCCCAGACCTGGCACCAAGCGATTATTACATTTTCAAGCATTTGCAAAATTTTCTTGATGGAAAAAACTGGCATCAAGAGAGGCTTGTGAAAATGAGCTGGTCAAGTTTTTTACCAATAGGGACGAGGACTTCTTCAATCGCGGAATTATGAAATTGCCTTTAAAATGGACAAAAGTTATCGAACAAAACGGCGCATTTTTTATCTAAATCCGAAAATTCTAACTTTGTTAATTTCATCGTCGAAATAAAGAGAGAAAACGCTCAGAACTTTTTACTTCACCCAATATTTGCTTCATTATTGGCAGGTACTCTGCTCGTTTAACACCCCCCCCCCCATATTCGAAAAATGCAATAATACACAGTGTAATTTCGTTCAGGAAGAAAACTATAAAATATGATTACAAGCTAAAACTAAATACACAAGTACGGTAGAAACTTGATTATCTGAACCATACTGGGAAACATGAGAGATTGAATAATATAACAGTTAATTAATTCGAATGTTAGATTCAATCTTTATCGATTTGTACAATAAATAGTGTTGCATGCGGATCAATATAGATTGAGCTATTTAAATTTGGAGCTTGTTGGGATATTAGAGACTTCAGACATCAGAGGTTCGGATAATCGAGGTTCTACTTCAATGTAATAAGGACCAATATAAAATGAGTAGGTAATATAATATGGACTAGAAATGTGACATGAGTGGAAAAAAGAAAATTTTACAGGAGACCTAAAATTGCCAATTTTTTTAATTGTATATAACCAACTTATAAATGTAAAATAATTTGTATTTATTTCGATACTGTGTTAATTGTCATATATTTTAGTTATATATGATAGTCCACCACAATATATATATATATATATATATATATATATTTATTATTATTATCTTTTTAGAAATATATTTTGAGTTATGTCGTCGTTCCTGCGAATAATTGTTGATAGGTTGAATTAAAGTTGTGACGTTTTTACTGTGAAAAGTTAGAGTGAATACAAAGCAAGTGAACCAATAAAAATAATTTTAAAAATGTTTGCGTTGTGTCACTTTTCTTATACATGAACGCAATATGAAATGAGCGAGTAATATAATAAGGACAAGTACGAAACGAGTAAAACTAATTAAATAATTAATAATTATGGATCTACCTCAACTACACACGAAAATTGTTCACACATAATTGATACCGCTAATTAAGAAAATTTTAGGCGAGTATCCTGCGAAAATATCGCGACAACTTGTTTCAATCTCTGTGCACTTAGATGAGCAAAATAACAGCAACATTCGAACGCTAAAGCTCAGGGAAGAAGATCGCAAGCAGATCCTAATCCTGTCGTCGCTAGAAATAGAACGATTCGTTCTATAAATGATCTTACCTGGCAAGGTTCTGAGGTTAGTGATACAGCCAGCCATAGTCCAAGGCACCAGGAGAACCTCATTTTCCTGCGATCGAGTTAAATCCTGCTTTGTCGGTGTGAACTGTCGCGCGTCACGTACCAAAGGAAAGATTCTATCGATGAAAGATTCGCCGCGCGCGCACGGTCAGGGACGAGTTACGGACATGTCCTTGGCCAGGTGTTACTATCGCCAGTGTCCCACGGCGACTGAGGGCGAGTCAGGTCGAAGAGGTAATTGCTATTCCAGAAGAGAAGGAGGGCACAGCCGGCTGGTCGGCGACTGGACAGTACCTGACCAGTTGATGTTCACGTTCAGGGTCGAATTACGGATGACTGTTATTGACCGTCATCAGGGTCACGGGACCTTTTCGACGATCTTCATTCACCGCGCCTTATTTATTCCTGCTTTTTTCCTCGTCGACGCTAATCGACCTGGCATTTGATGCGCGAGTTGCTAGAACTGTGATTATAGATTATCGATATCTTATTGATACTTAACGATATATCAATAATATCGTTAAAATATCGTTAAAGCAAATTAAAAGAGGAACTCGTGTTAACTCAATATTTCTTTTATCACTGTTTCTTGTTCTGCTGGAGGCTGCGGTACGACCCACACAAATTAATGAGCCGAGATTTTGAGGAGCGGCGAAGAAGGGGACAGAACCCTCACTATACAATTTTAATGAAATTTCAATATACAATTGCATATACACTGGCTCACGAAAGTATTCGAACGCCCTTCAAAACAGTGTAACTTTTGTTTTAAATTGGACCAAACGACCTGAATTGTTTTGAGCAATTAGAAGAATTGGTTTACCGAATGACGTGCAAAAATGATTTTGAAAAAATTGCAATTGCTAGGACTTGTAAGAGCAAATAAAAAAGGCACTTTCCAAAACTTTTTTATTTGAGCTTGTAAAGAAAATTTCAAATATGCGTTTTGTAGATCTATGTTACTTATCCACATACTGAAAATTTCATCGAAATCGGTTGACGCAGATAAAAATGGCACGCATCGAAAGATGTTAGAATCTGAGGATTTTAAGTAGAAACTGACCAAAAGTCGTGAAAAACTAAGATTTTCAACACTTTTAACTATTTGTAGCTTGTGTGTATATTAATCGATTTCAATGAAATTTTCAGCATGCGTATAAGTAACATAGATCTACAAAATGCATATTTTAAAGTGCCTTTTTTATTTGCTCTTACAATTCCCAGCAATTGCAATTTTTTCAAAATCTTTCTTGCACGTCATTCGGTAAATCAATTCTTCTAATTGCTCACAAAAAGGCAGGTCGTTTGGTCTAATTTAGAAGAAGTTATAATTTCAGTATATACACTGCGTTAAAGAAGCAATCGACGTGATGTTTCAAAGCTTCTAAAGACGTAAAATTTTGTCCACTCTTTTGCGAAAAGCGAAAGAAGTAGAAACCTGACGGCGCAATGTCTGGAGAGTAGGCGGGATATAATTTCTTCTGTTGAAATTCGTAGATTTTTTCAAATTCAAAAAATTCTCGCAAAAGTAATACTATGTGTAACCCTCCGTGGACAATCTTCATTATTTATTTTTTCCCATTAATGCTTTAAGCATTTTGCACTCCAACGATTGTACATTAAATTAGGAACCTCAATATGTATTCCAGAATTTTTGTTAAATTTTTTGAAAGCCTAGAACAGTAATTAAACATGTTATGGCATGTGCAGATTTTTCAAATACGAGAAAATTTGTACATTAATAACTAGACAGTGGATCTTTATGCAAAATACAAATTTTCTACCTGAATGACATGTTGGAGGGAAATAGAAATTTATTTTCTCCCGAAAAGAATATAACAGTATTCTTAAATTCTTCTATTGTTTTTACTGTTTTAAATTACATCTATTCATTTTTGTCATAAATGCATAAAATCCGCTGTCTATTAATAAAAACTAGCATTTTTACTTTATTCCTGTAATGAGGGATTTTTGGAAAATATGAATTCTGAAAATGAAAGTTTACATGAAGATCCGCAGTCTAGTAATAATATTAGTCCTGGACATACATGACTCGGGTTGTCCAAGGAAAGTGAAAAAACATGCTTGCCCACCAAAAAGTGGCGTTCAGAATTTCAGCAGGCGCGAAATTTACGCCGAAGTATTCGTAGATGACGTTTTGAATGCGTTGGCGTTCCGGACAACTTGTTTCGACGCACCCAAAATTCATTCTCCAACATGCATAATGCAGATTCCCGGGGAGAAGTTTATGGCCACCCAGGCGCATCTTATTATATGCAGAGTTCTTATTACGTACAAGCCTGGCGCGTCATTTGGTACCGTTTTACTGCGAACGTCCCATACTAACGAAACCCCGTCGCTTCAAGAGAGAAAGAGCCGTTCCGTACGATATGACCATTAAGGTCTGGTTTTTCCACTTTCAGCTAAATTATGACTCGTTTACGTCGTTTCTCGGACGTATGATCTCTGATTCGCGAGAACCGAAAAAATGTTGTTTCTGTAATCCCCCGACGCCGCCGCCGGGAGGAATTCCTGTTTCCACAGGAAAGATTAGTTCGATAAAAAGTTCAGCATCAATGCTCGTGTTGCGTCTATCAACTATAGTATTTTTAGCCCGCTTATTCCTAATGTATTTGTTTCCAGATACTTAGCGTGATCTCACAGAAGAATATTTCAGCTCACGACTTTTGTGCTGTCATACCTTGAACTGTTGTAGATATTTTGAAGCGTAAATAAGATTTAATTGCGAAGCAATGATTACTATATGAGAGGAACAATGAAAATATAGTTACACATAGAATAGGTACGATCTGAAGTTTATGGTAAAAACTTCCATAAAGCAATGCTGATAAAAATAAGAAAGAACAATATTTTTAATAAAACAGTGATGAAATATAATAATTAGTCAATTGTGCGGAACAGAAGTTAAATAAATTCTTTTGATAATTTTATCAATTCGAAAATAATGCAATAATATGCTTAAATTCGTTTAGTATCTTCACAGTTTCTCACTTCTTCTGTTCAAAGTCGTCATAAATGCAGTCTAATAACAATCTAGACCAGTGAAATCTGCCACTCACTCAAAAAGAAAAATGAAAGACGCTCAAACTGTAGAAAGAATAGTTAAATTCTTATAAGTTTTCCATTCGTTGAGCAGCGACTTGAATGCTCGGTTGGTAGCACGCATACGTATGTAGCAAGCGTAAAGTATGTGGTTTCTTCCTTCCCGCACTTTTATAAAAAAGGAATTGATTTAATAAAATGATTTAATATTATGCACTAATAATAATAGCAATGAAATTCAGAAACAATTATAATGTATACGACGAATAAAAAATCGGGTTAAATATATTTCTTCCAACAGATTGATATAACATATAGAGTAAGGGACCTAATTACTGTGCCTATATTAATTATACTTATTTTTAAAGCACAATGAATATTAAAAACAAAAATATAAAAATTTTTTCCATTAAAATCAGTTGTTATATACGTTATATATCTCTTTTCTAGTATTCATTATGCATTAAAAATAAGTATAATTGATATAGGCACAGTAATCGGTACCCACACAGTATTTGGATCCCTTACGCTACAATGATCGAGCATTGTTTTTAAATCCAGACGCATCACCGCACGTACCGTTGTTCTGCTTTCCGCAGAGCGTACGCTTCATTAACGTAATTATGGTTTAACATAAACCGTTACACATGCTAGTAATTATGCCAGCAACGTTTGGCTGCCGTTCACGCAACAATAGGCGTGTCACGAGTACAGGAAATTGTACAGTCAAAAGAACAACTTGTCCAATAAAAATTACATTCTTTTTAGAGATGTTTGGAAACAAGAAGTTTTTGGGTACCTTCAAATATCAAATTCCAGTCACTTTTTCTGAAACATGATTTATTTACATAAATTGTGACTACTATGCAAGAGCACGAGTGACATTTCATAATGCAAGGAACTTAAGTTCTTAAGTTAAAAGTAGTGATACACGATACCATTTATCACTTAAGTTCAAGAGTATTGTTATATTATGACCTATAAAACAATGTATTTACACTATTAAATGATCTAATATTACACACTATTTTTTAAAAGTGTTAAATTTGCGTGTATTTGTTTTTTAATTTACAGTGTTCATGTTTGTGTCACCTATTAGTGATATTTAGTCGATTGACACGAGCTTGTGACAATAATTGCAATTGTTTAGTTGTTTTCACAGTTTGTTATTGGTAAGCCTACGCATACCCTTTTTGTACACGTAGTTTTTCCACGCGAGAGAGAATAAATAAATTGTCTATCCTTGAATGATTAATTTCCCTCAGGTGCCACATATACAGCCTTCTTTCATGTTCGCGTTGATCCAATTTAGGTACTTGGGAACCCTGGTATATACGCCAGGATATCCTGCTCTGCCGCATCCGATGCCCCAAGAAACTATTCCTGCATTCAAGGAGTAAAGCAAAGTTAGAAAGTTATGACACTATATTAGATCAGTCTGGAAATTCTTGTTCGTTCGCACCGGAAACTACTTGGATGCCAATTATAAATCAAACGAACGCCGTGCCAGCGTTCTCTAATGAGCATTCCACTTTCACAATTTGCAGAACAATTCCCAATTTCTGCTAGTATCAAGGGATATCTCTTTCCTTGCGACTGCTTCGAAATTAGATTAAAATGCACGATTTTTACAACACTTGGTAGAAGAGTAAAAATCCAATTTTTTATATACTGTTTCATTACTATTGATGGAAATTGTTTTACAAATTTAATTGTAGCGAAACATTTTACAGATGTCTACCCTGATAATCGTTGGCCAACAAAATCAATCCAGAACTTGCCATAATATCATCATTAGTGGCATTAAATCTTGATCCGGCTCAAACAGCTTGGCATTCATTACTAGACTGCAGATTCTATGCATTTATGATGAACGTGAATGGGCGAATTAGCACAGTAGAAATATCTTAATTAAAAGAATGTAAAAATATTTTACAAATATCCACCTTGATAATTGTCGGGCAATAAAATCAATCCAGAACTTGCCATAATATCATTATTAGTGGCATTAAATCTTGATCCGGAACAAGCAGCTTGGCTATTCATTACTAGACTGCAAATTCTATGCATTTATGATGAACGTGAATGGGCGAATTAGCACAGAAGAAATATTTTAAATTAAAAGAATGTAAGAATATTTTACAAATATCCACCTTGATAAATGTCGGCCAACAAAATCAATCCAGAACTTGCCATAATATCATTATTAGTGGCATTAAATCTTGATCCGGAACAAGCAGCTTGGCCATTCATTACTAGACTGCGGATTCTATGCATTTATGGAAAGAAGGATATAGGCGAATTAGCACAGTAGAAATATCTTAAATTAAAAGAATCTAAAGATATCATCATTTCCAATTTAGTAAGATTAATAAAGGAATGAACGAACTTTTATTTGAATCCTGTTTTTAGCGATCGATGGAGAGTCTACTGTATTATTGGGTTGGAAAGGGAATTCGTAGCGTTTTTAAATGAAAATTCAAAGATAAAATTAAGATATTTATTCATGGATTTATTCGATAATATATTTTTCATTCTTTGCGATTACTATTTTGCCATTTTTGAGGTAACTTGTATCATTGAATAAACCTATGAAAAATATCTTAATTTTATCTTTCTATACGTACTATCATCGTTAGACCGATGATTTTATGCATTTATTAAAAATGGCTTATTGTTAGCCAAACACAACACTGTAAAGACATTAGGAGAATTGAATGGCGCCGTTACGTTATGCTCGACTTATTAAAATTAGGGAGGACTTATCATGGTGGAATTTCATTTAATTTCTGTTTCTTATAACTGAATAGGATAATTTGTATTTTGCATAGAGATCCGCAGTCTAATCATTACCGAATGTGCTGTACCGAATGCAGTCACCAAATGCATTTCCTAAATTCACGTGTCTTACCAACAATCTCGAGTCTGTCGCCTTCCTGTACAAGAAGAGGCCCACCACTGTCGCCTTGACAAGAATCCTGACTACCGCGACCGGCGCAAATCATGTTATCTGTAATTCGATTGGCTCGATACTTCATCATACGGCATTGCAATAAACTTAATATCGGTACTTGCACTTCCTGAACTACTCCCGCTAACATTCCCCCTTCCGATGTACGACCCCAACCGACCACGGTTCCTTCTTTTCCAGCAGGATCGGTGCCTGTGAACATCGATGGAAATTTAACGAATCAATTCCACAATTATACCTTCAATAAGTGAATTAGAGAAATACAGTGGCGGACAAATACTTATGACAACGTAGCGTTTCTTAAGCTTTTAGGAATTTTACTTTAGGAACTCGCTAAAAAAATTGTTATGAAAACTTGATAAAGAATAATGTTACTTACGTTTACCGTAAATATTGCAAACTTCGAAATGTGCCGCGCTGAAAATTCTTAATCATGATGCGTAATAGAGACTCTTAAGAGTTAATGATGAGTTTTAAGCAAACTATAACTTCGTAATTATAACTACTCTAACGAATATGAAAATCTGAGACGTCTTGCAACTTGAGTGTATTGTATTAACCGAGACAAGGATGAAAATAAACTCATCGATCGAATTGTAATTATCCAAACTTTCTCCTCGGTGTCTTACCTGTTTTTGGTAAACAGACCGGCCTAATGTTTTTCGTGAATTTCACCGATTTCCGGAGTCTCAGCAGTGCGACGTCGTGATTGTACGAATTCATGTCGAAGTTCCTGTGACGAATCACGGCGCTCACTGCTCTCATTATAGCTCGTCCGTCCGTGTTCACGTACTGATCGTAATCTCCGAGAACCACGCGGATTTTCGAACGTTTCAATCTAGAAAACACGTTCAATTTTATTTCAATTCAATTTTATAAATATTGGCTGGTAACATACAGTGGATCCAAAAATATTTTGATCACCCGTAAAAAACGATCGCACGACAATGAATTTCGACTCGTTCTAAATCTGGAAGCCTCTGGTTTCACAATCCATCGTTCATTTTATTTTAAGATTTTTTTCACTATGAACTGGGGGAGAAGCTAAGGATGCGTTTTTTCTCGAAAATGTTATACATTCAAACGTCTTTGAAAACTTTGACAAATTTTTTCCGGGATTGAAATTACTATAGATTTAAAGATTGAAGCTTCCTCTTTACAACGATTTCTGAAAAATTGATAGACGATTGTTTTTAGTCGGTTTATCGAGTTTCGAACTAGAGCTGTGCCGCCATCTTTACAGTAGTACAAGTTACACCATGAGGGCTTTACCATGACCTAACTTATTCCACATTTTTATTCCATAAGATACGGGAAAAAATCGTATATCAATTTGTAAGAAGTCGTTGCAAAGAGGGGGTTTCAATCTTTAAATCTATGCCAGCTTCATTTATGAGAAAATTTTTTTTTAATTTTTGGAGACGTTTGAATTTGCAACATTTTTGAGTAATAATGGATTTTCAGATTCCCAGCTGCCTGTTTTTAGGAAGTTGTCATAATTTAGATATCGACAATTTTTCGATAATGTCGTGTTTCAATACTTTTTGTATCCACTGTACAGGGTATATAAAAATTATATGTCACGACCACCATAGCGTGATTCTGTTAGTGAGAAATCTGTTAAAAAAATGCATCGCAAAATTCACCTTGCCCTTGGAAATCAAGGTCAAAATGTCGAAAAATTTTCTTTCATTGCACCGTATAGTACTCACCACTCAAATTTTTCGACACTTCGACCTTAATTTTCGAGGTCAAGGTGAATTTTGCGGTGCATTTTTTCACAGATCTCCACCGATCCGGAGGTGTAGAATCACGTTATGGTGCTCGTGACATATAATTTTTATACACCCTGTATATCATTCTTCTCTCATGTTTTCCGTCTCATCATGTTCCGCAGAGTTCAGTCTATTACAAATGCACAGAATCCACGGTCTGGCAATAATGTAAATTGTTCTGCGAGCCACAGCGAGCTGCAACTGGCGAAAATCAGAGACCTACCTACGTACACAGTGAGCCGCAGTAATAACGTAATCATTGTTAACGAGACTGGCCCCGCAATGAAAGCGACCCTCGTACACTAGCCGCGCCACCCAGGGATATTTGTTCGGTGTCGTGGGTTTCCCGCCGACGATACGATTCTCTTGATTGGACAGACCGCATTCTGAAACGGAATTTGTCATTCGTTACTATACAGGGTGTTGAAATAAAAGCATTCAATATTTTTATGGTAGAGGAGACTGGAGTATGTTTGTTACAGGGCCGTGTCGCCGGATGAGGGGAGCGAGTACGAATCGAGGAGAAAAAGTTACCCTCTTTCTGCCAGTACCGGAGTATGCACGACAAAGACGAAACGCGTCGCGTGACCGGGCCGCGGCGGAAGCATGGGTAATAGCGCGGTAGAAGGGGAAATTAGAGTGGGAAAACAAGTCTTGATCTGGCGACTATGTTATAGGAACACAGATTTGCAAGATTTAGATGCAATTTCTAATTCTAATTTAGAATGCAATTATCTGGACACTGTGTTTATGTAGCATAATTATGGCTAGATATTTGAGGTTTTTTAGTTCACTGTTCCTTATAACGGAATTTACTACATGCAGACGTGCATAGTCGTTAGACAATCTATTTCTTTATGGTAGCAGCAAAGTATAAACTACTTATAGTTATAGTACTATTTATAACTATACAGTACTGTCATTGGGCGTTAAGTTACTTGAAAAGAAGGTAATTACGTTTCGTCCTTTTCTTCATATGGCCGATATTTTTATACAGGATTTTTACGTTAGATATTATCACCTTGATTTAGAGTTGCACATACAGGTATTATTAGGTTTTTTCGTAGGTGGACGCGTCAATAACTTATGAAGATCAACTTTGAATTTTTAAACGGAACCATATGTTTTCTTATGCATCGATGCAGCATTTTATTCTTTCTAAAAAGGTACTAACCTATGTATATCGAAAAAATGATTAGTTTAAGAGTTATTGATAAAAAGAATAGAATTAAAAAAATATACTAATAAAAAATAGGAATGCCCCACCGGGGATCATGTTGATACGTTACGCATGTATCAAAGAAACAGTTGGAACTTATCCTGTACATATTTTTCTAGAAGTTATGCTTACAATATGTGGGGGGGGGGGGGGGGGGGAGGTTCAAAGAATATTTTAGCATACTTCTTTTACGTAATTGATTCAAACAAAAATTGTAGAACTGAAAAAGTAAAAAATCAATGTATCAATTCACCTCCCTTACATAGGATACACTATAAACCCTAAACATTATCATTATGTTAGAATTATGATTGACTATTCTAGAGGGTATTCTAGTGTGTCAGGTGCTTTAGGAAATTTTTTACAAATTTTTTTCAATAAATGTTATAAACACAACCTTTCTTCCTACGTATTTCCTTGCCTATGAAGAGTGGTTACAAATGTTTTAGTTAAAAAATAATTAAATTTGACTACAGAGAAAGTACGGTAGAAAATCGTACAGATATTAGAGTCAGTATTATATGGATCATGCGTACTATAGCACGGTCGAAGAGTCGAGTCAGTAATTACGACGAAACGCACTTCACGATCATTTCGGGAGGACCATTTACAAGTTGGGTCCGTTTAGGCGAGATAGAGATCTGTGGGGGAAAGCGAATAGCTGTAGCCATTGCTTTTAATGCGTGCTCAGTCGATGTCTCTTTCTATTTGATCTCACTTCGAGTAGATTGCAACGACGGTCAAGTGCGAATTCTGTTATGTGACGCAACGGATCGGCGTAAAGGAACAACAAGGAAAGTGATTTTTCAATTGCACTTTCACCAATGCTAGGAATGAAAACCAGTTTTTATCAATTCCCCTTTTTAATACGAATCTGGACGGAATTCAGGTCAACGGATGTTTTATTCCACTTATTGTTAGTTGCTGTAAATTACACCGATTAAAATTGCATCTTATATTAATCTTTTGCATTTCGAATTTTCAATCATGCCACAAAAGTATAAAATCTACAATTCTCTGTTAAATAATTAATGACGTTGTTAATCAGTTAGAATAGAAAGTTCGTAAAAAGGTGTAGATGAATTTCATTATTCTACTTTCCGTGGTATTCGTACTTCAAGATTATTAACCATATTTTTATTTCTATGTTATTTCCACTTTCATACGGATATTTGCACCGCGTAAACAGCATGAAGTAGAAAAATGGACCGGAAATCTAAGGATGTTGATAATAATTGGGAATTCTGTCGACGTTATAACAAAGGAAAGTTCCAAGAAACCTCGAAACTGAATTTCTAAACCTACTTAAGTAGAGGTTTTAAATGAAAGAATGTGACTAGAATTGTATCACATATTTGCACGTTTCAAACGATAACGCGATCCGAAATTAATTGATTTGATGGAATTTTTTATGAAAAGTAGACTTTCGTTCATTTAGTTCTAACGTAACACCGTGAAGAAAAGCCTCTGATTAGTTGATCCATAAATACGTAAATTACGAGCATTTGCAAATATTATGAGTGAAGATCAAACAATAATTTGTGGATTTTCAAGCATACAGTGGATTCAAGAAGTATTTGAACACTTTTCCGATTTTGGAAAAATTGTCGATATTTAACTGGTGGCAATTTCGTAAAAAACACTAACAATAACAACCGGAAATTTGGATCCATCTTAAAAGTCAAAGCCTCCCCTTTTGGAGAACATTACTTATTTTTTCCAAGATATTTTCGCATGACGTGAAGAGCGGGAAACTGAAGGCCCATTTTTCCTCAAAAAATGCTACGCACTAAAAGAGGTTTGGGAGGTGTAAAAACACTGGAAAATATTTTTTCATGGTTGAATCCATCACGGATTAGAATCCTTCCTCTCTGCAACGACCATTTAAAAATCATTCTGCGATTGTTTGTGTTCGAACACTTTTTGTATCCACCATAGTTTTAATGTACAGTGAAAGTTGGGTAAAGGACCCAGTTGCTGTGGGGTACCAACTACTGTGCCTATATTAATTATACTTATTTTTAAAGCATAATTAATATAGGCACAGTAATTGGGTCCCTTACCCTAGATAACGCATATTAACCCTCGGACTCCTGCGAATTCTAGGCCTATGCCGGAGTCATTTCTGACCCACGCCGA